>NW_022436952.1:11849517-12044838 GCF_009761245.1 Sapajus apella | reverse complement strand
TTTTTAGTAGAGACAGGTTTCACCATGTTGGCTAGGCTGGTCTTGAAGGAACTCCTGACCTCGGGTGCTCCCCACTCCTTGGCCTCCCAAAGTACTGGGATTATAGGCATGAGCCACCTCCCTGACCAGAAATTTTAAATACAGTTTTAGAACACTAAAGTTAACAAAATATTAAAAGGGTAATATTTTAGGGTCAAGTGGTGTTTATTCCAGAAATGCAGGGTTGGTTTAATATTTGACAATTGAACAATGTAATTCATTTTCATGAATCAGAAGACTTAATTTTTTGTTCTCTCTCAAATTGGTCTCTATATTCAACACAATTCCAGTCAAAATCGCAACAGGTTTTTTTTTTTTTTTTTAAAAGAAATTGACAAGCTGATTTCAAAATTTATATGGAAATGCCACAGAGTTGGCATAATCAACTTAAAATATAAAAGAACAAAGTTAAAAAACTTTTTTTTTTATAAAACCAAAATAATCAAGATAGTATTGGTACTTGAAACAATAAAAACAAAATGATTAATAAAACAGAATAGAGATTACAGAAATAAACATACACATATATAATAAACTAATTTTTGACAAAGATGGCGAGGCAATTCATTGAGAATAGATAATATTTTGAACAAATAGTCCTGAAACCACTGGATGACCATATGTTAAAAAAGTGAGCTTCAACATATATTTTACACCATGTACAATAATGAGGGCAAAACTGATCATTTATCTAAACACAAGAGCTAAACTTACAGCAGAAAACACAGAAAAAAAACTTGGATTTGTTAAAGGTTTCTTAAATTTTAAACTGTAAAAGAAAAAGACCTTAAGTTAGACTTTAGAAAAAAATTAAAAATACATTGTCAAGAAAATGTAAAGGCTCAAGTTAAAGTGAGGGCATAAAAAAGAAAAATAAAATATAAAGACAAGACACAGACTAATAGAAAATATTTGTAAAATGTATCCAACGAATAATTTATGTTGTTGAATATATAAAGAACACTTGGAACTTAATAATAAGCAGACTAACAACTCAAAATAAGTGCAAAATATTTGAACAGATACCTCATCACGGGCATTAACCATAGCAGATGTTAAATTAATAGTAATAAAGATGTTTAATATTATTAATCATTACAAAAGTGTAATTTAAAGCCATAATAAGATATTACTACACACCCACTAGGACAGCTAAAATTATAAAGACTGACCATACTAAGGGTTGACCAGGATGTGAAGCAGCAGAAACTCTCATGCACTGAAGTTGGGATGCAAAATTATACAGTCACTTTCAAAATCACTTTGGAACTTTCTTTAAAAATTAAATATGCATGACCATCAGATCCATCCATTCTACTCTAGGTAACTATTAAAAGAAATGAAAGTGCATGTCCATGCAAAAAACTATACATGAATATTTGTAGAATCTGTATTTTTCATATCACAAACTTGGAAACAACACCAATGTCTATCAACAGGTCAGTGGTTAAATAAATTGTGCTATAGCTATACGGTAAAGTCCTACTCGATAATAAAATAGAATAGTTATTGATAAATGTAAGGATATGGAACAACCTTATAGTAATACTGAGTGAAAAATGGCAGACAAGAGTACATATACTTTGTTTCTATTTATTTATGACCATTTAAAATGCAAACTAATTTAGAGTGATGGAATACAAATCAATGATTGCCTGAGGAGAAGGCCTGAGAGGCATAGCTGGAAGAAATTGTATTAGATTGGTACAAAAGTTGCCATTGGAAATAATGACACAAACCGCAATTACTTTTGCACAATCCTAGTAAAAGGGCACAAGGAAATTTTGGGGGGGATGGTTGTGTTTATTATCTTGATTGTGGTGTTGGTCTTAGGGAAGTAGGCATATGTCAAATTTCTTACATTATACATTTTAACTATGTGCAGATTTTGTATGCCAATTATAATTTCATTTAATAAAGGTATAAAATGACCATATTTAAAAACAATGTTAAAGATTATACTCAGTTTCATGCAATTATTTTTACTTTAGGACCTTATTAGGGTATCCTTTCATTCCATGGATTCTCTATTTCAACTTTTTCTCTGGGTCATATGCATTCTTACATTTAAGAATGTATTTAAACATTCAATACCTACCACATTTTCTGTAGTAGCACTTGATAAATATTTGTTGAATGAATGAATAAAAATGAAAAACTAGCTAGATGGAAAAATTATTCATTATATATCTTTATTTCTGGAACATATATACTGGCTTTCACGCTAACGGGACTCTGCTATTTTCCCCAACTGGCTAAATACTTAGAATAAATACTGCTTTTCTTTCCCCCCAGTGTTTACTCAACAGCACTTTGGCTTTTTATTCTGTAACATATTTTCTTATTTGTTGAGTCTCTGGCGCATCTCTATGGCTTTTGTTTAACATGGAAAGAGTTCAGTTCTACTGGTTTCAGGTTACTGGGTGATCTTGCTTAGCTGATAGAGGTCTGTGTCTCAGCTGGTACAGAAAATCAAATATCCACTTGGGTGCCTCTTGAATACTTTGTGTCATCCTCATGCAACCACTGAAGAACCAAAGAAAATTTAAAAATTATTTTCAAAAAAAAATTATTTTCCTTGCTTTCCAACTTACTTCCCTTATGGCTCTGGCATAGGGAGAATGACTTTTAGAAGTTTCAGTCTGCCTAGAAATTGTCCAAGTGTTTTTTGGGAAAAACGTGAAATATATTTAAGTGGCAATGAAGTAGCAAGAAACAGTTATAGTTTCAATTGCAGAGATAGTACTCTCATTAAAAGGCTGTAGTGGTTATTTTGTTTTAAAACATGATCGTTGAACAACTCTATGTACAGGACACTGAGCTGTTTGCCATGGAGATCCAAAGATAAGTGGAGATATTTTTACTGCCCTTAAAGATTGCCAATCCATGAGGGTTGAGTGAGTGGCAAAAGGAGGTACATGGTAAACAGTAGATCCAACTCAGGTTTTAGAATGAGAAGGTCTGGGTCTGAGTCCCATCTTAGGGATCTAGACATATTTTTTTTAGGGTAGAAGTGCATCACAGGAAAAGTGAGACTCAGATTTCCCACCGAACCATGGCGTTGTTGTAAAGATCTCATCCTTTCCAGGAAAATAAAACTGCAATATATGGTTATAGTACATGCTACCAACAGGGCTATCAACTGGGGATGGAAGAAAAATTCATCACTGAAGCCCCAGTCTCTGAGCAAGGGACAAATATCTATAGTGAACCTACCCTTGACCATTTCTGTAGGTCAGAGAAAAGGCAGCAAGGCAGCCTGTTGGTTGGTTGACTGTGTTGCTTGAGAGGGGGAGGGAGGATGAGAAGAGAAAAGAAGACTGAATCCAGCTACATTTTCTTACTTAAGGAAATTAGATTAATGAATCATAAAGTTATGGATGAATATTTGTCTCATATATTTTGAGCTGAAACATACTCATTACAGAAACAGTGAGATTCCAATACACAAGCCAGAAACTATGCATCACATTTTTTTTTACCTCAGTTATAAGACTCAGATAAACAAACAGAAACAACCACAAACAGAGCAAGTACCCTTAATCCACAAACCTTCTGTGTTTGATTGCCTCCTGTTGAAAATGTGAAGTGCTATGAGGCCAGTAGACTTCCTTTGTTGACATTTTAACACCAGTTCTTGTTAAGGTAATTGACTCAGCATAGAAACTCAATAAATGTATTGTATTAACAAATGATCCAAATGAAGAATAAATGAAGTAATATATTGTGAAAAGTGTTTTGCAGATTTCACATTGCCACATCAACATTATTAAAACTGCTAAATAGGTATGATTAAATCCAAAAAGCTTTATTTGATTCAAAAAGCTTTTTTTGATTTTTTTTAATGTAAAAAGAATTTAGTAGGCAAAAGAAAAGGAGAGGAAGAAAGTTTTTTTTTTGACAATGAGAACAGAAGGGGTACAAAGTCATGGTGAGGAATGTCACTTGTTCTTGGGAAGGTATAGTAAGAGAGCCCTGAGGGCTCTCAGGTCTCCAAATATTTGTTCCCTGAAACATCAAATTCCATAACTAATCCTCAGTCTCTTAATGCCTCTGACTTGTATTTATTACTAAAATCAGGAGTAAAGTGTTTATTTACTTTCAGATTAAATATTGCTTTATAGGGTAAATCATATAAATATGTCAAATATATGTCAATAATACACATATATATGTCAAAAAGACACATCACTGTAAAAGGTTTATAACAGATTAAAACAATTACGACAAATAAATAAAAAAAATTATCTGCCCCCACTCAACAACCCTACTCCCTTAAACCAATTTATTTTATTTCATTAGTTTACTTTTGTTGTTTCTTCTTGTATTTACCTCTATTATCTTCTAAATAATGTACTTGGTCTTTAATGTCTTGATTTGTTCACTTTAGACATTATCACTTTGACATTGTCCAGAAATTACAGTCTAGCTTTAAGACTGTGGATAAACATTTAGCTCCTTTACCTACCTCAATTCTAAATTTCTCTTTCCTGTATTTTCAATATAGTTACCATTCAGCTTTTTTGTTCCATGAAAAATCACTGGCCATCTTACAACTTTCATCGTTGATCCAAAAAGCATGCCACAAACCCATTTCCTTTCTTGGTTAAAATTTCATGTGCTAGTTTTTCCCCCCATTTGCTTTCTTTGAGGGCATCAATTACCATTTCTTCTATCTAGATGTTTAAATGGCTTTATTCATTACCTGTCAGTAATTTTCTTCCACTCCAAGCATTAGGTGATAGTTTGCCTGGAGACTCCTTCTTAGTGAACTCCTGTTAGTGGCTTTCATCTGAATTAGGTGTTTTCCCAGCCCTGTTTTACAGCCATTATCCAGAAAGTTCTCTTCATTATTCTACCATTGTTGAGCCCTAGTTTTCTGAATTTTGGGTCTTTCTATTTGGTAACTAGAAATTTCAGGAGAGTAAGAAGCTTTTAAAAAGTCAGATCAGGGCCGGGCACGGTGGCTCCTGCCTGTAATCCCAGCACTTTGGGAGACTGAGGCGGGTGGATCACAAGGTCAAGAGATGGAGACCATCCTGGTCAACATGGTGAAGCCCCGTCTCTACTAAAAATACAAAAAATTAGCTGGGCATGGTGGCACGTGCCTGTAATCCCAGCTACTCAGGAGGCTGAGGCAGGAGAATTGCCTGAACCCAGGAGGCGGAGGTTGTGGTGAGCCGAGATCGCGCCATTGCACTCCAGCCTGGGTAACAAGAGCAAAACTCCGTCTCAAAAAAAGAAAAAAGAAAGAAAGAAAGAAAAAGTCAGAGCCCTTGAATGACCTGGCAAAAAAATAAAAATAAAATTAGCAGTCAAGTTTGTACAAAAGATATGAGAGATGGAAGAGATTTGAGAAATAATCGAATCCAATTCTTTCATTCTAGTGATGAGAAAACTGAGGCTTAGGAAGACAAAATGGCTTGCTCAAGATGGCCACATTGGTAGTAGCAGAACAGAAATTCTTACTTGTTGCTGGGTTTAGAACTTTTTGAACACTTTTATCCCACTGATAATCCATTATGCATGTGACGAAAAAAATACTCTCTGTTCTGTTTAGAACATGGAGGTTCTCATCTTTTTCATGAAACTTGTGGCTTATTTTCTGTGTCATATATCACAGTCAGTTCCTCAGGGATATTCTGGTAGATACTATTTTTTTATAGAAGGTTAACAACACTTTATCCCATATTTCTACAGAGAGTCTCCGGCAACACAATGATAGGCCCTCATTTTGAGTGGGTTGGTTGTACGTTTCAGGAAACAATCTGTTAATGTTTCTGAAATCAAACACGCTTACAGATGGATAAATTGGAACTTTTTATTTCATTTATTCTTTTTGTGTGCTTTTTATATGAGACTAAGTAAGGAAATATACAATGTGACTTTATGAATCAACAACTGTTGATAGTCATGAATTGGTCTCTCTAGTGCTGCTTCCTGATAAGCATCATCGCAGCCGAAATTAACATAGCTAGAACTGTTACAAACAGCTGTGCAACTCCAATTAAAGTGTAGCTGCAGATGTTCTATACTCAAAACTACAGCCCTACAAGGTGCCTGCTGCATGGAGTTGATTACATTAAAGCTGTCAGTTTTAGCATGTCTTATGAGTGTTTATACCAGGCAACCATTAGCTGTCACGTATTTACTATGTTGATGTCCAAACTAATTGCAATCATAGATCACATAGCCCAAAGAAGAGAAAAAAAGGGCAATATGAAGCAGATTTACCCTTCACTGAGGCTCATGAGGATTTCCAATAAAGACAGTGAGCAGTTAGAAGCATCCTTTCAACTCTCTTGTTGTGTTTCCTGCACACTGTACCCTCCTTCTTGGCCAATTAATGTCATGATTTCAGAAAATAAGCAAACGACTCACCAGAAGTTTGTCAGCATACTGTTTTCATCTGAATGAATACTTCCACAGAGATATACCCTCCCCTAAAGTCAGGTGAGAATACAGTTGTTGACTATGAATATACATAGCCCAAAAAGAGAAAAATATAAATTTGAAAACTTTTGTTCAATATTTATGTAAACATTAGTGGACATACATTGTCACACTGGTAGGTCTCAGAGCCCAGCTTTGAATTCAGAAGACTTACAGAGGGTCAGGGAAAAAGATGTTTGTTTTTGACATTGGAAGGGCCCCGGGAGTGTTCTGGATATTATAAACAAACTTCAAAAAGTTCATGGAGGGTAGGCATGGTGACTCACGCCTGTCATCCTATCCCTTTAGGAAGCTGAGGCAGGCAGATCATTTGAAGTCACGAGTTCGAGACCAGCCTGGCCAACATGGTGAACCCTGTCTTTACTAAAAATACAAAAAATTAGCCAGGCATGATGGTGGGTGCCTGTAATCCCAGCTATTCAGGAGGCTGAGGTAGGAGAATTGCTGGAACCTAGGACGTGGAGGTTGCAGTGAGCCGAGATCACACCACTGTACTCCAAACTGGACAATAGAGTGAAACTCCATCTCAGAAAAAAAAAAAATTCATTGAAAATTGATTAAAAAGTAAATATAAAATTTATTTCTCAATATAAGCTCCATCAAATTTAAGTAGTAATACCGCCATTTTGTTCATCCCTGAAGAACTAAGGGTCCTGAGAATTTAACCATGTCAACACAGTCTTTTTTACATTATTAACTAAAGAAAAGTGAGTGTCTTTTAAAAAGTTTTTTGAGATTAGGAAACAAAAAGAAGTCAGAAAGAACCAAATCAGGATTGTAAGGTGGATGCCTAATAATGTCCCATCAAAACACTTGCAGAAATGCCCTTGTTTGATAGGAGAAATAAGCAGAAACATTGTCATGGTGAAGGACTTTCTGAGGAAGCTCTCCCAGGTGTTTTTCTGCTAAACATCTGGCTAACTTTCTCAAAACACTCATAATAAGCAGATGTTATGATTATTTTATTTTCCAGTAAGTCAACAAAGACAATGCTCTAAGCATTCCAGAAAAACTGTTGCTATGACCTTTGCATTTGATGAGACTGCTTTTGCTTTGATTTGACCACTTCCACCTCTTGGTAGCCATTGCTTTGGTGGTGCTTTATTTTCAGGATGATACCTGTAAAGTCATGTTTCATCTCCTGTTGCAGTGTCAAAGAAATGTTTCAGGATCTTGATCCCACTTGTTTAAGTTCTATTGAAAGCTCTGTTTTTATCTACAGCTGATCTGGGTGCAAGGGTTTTGGCATTCATTGAGTGGAAAGTGTGCTCAAATTAAATGTTTCAGTCAGAATTGTGTAAGCTGAATCAATTGAGGTGTTTATTGTGTTCGCTGTTTCTGCTGTTAATTGTTGGTCTTTTTCGATTAGTACATGAAGAAGATTAACCTTTTCCCTGAAAATTGATATAGACTGTGTGCCACTGAGGGTTTTATTTTCAACATTGTCTTATTCCTTTAAAAAACAAGTTATCCTTTTGTAAATCGCTTTGTAAAGCACCAATGACTTTATCATTCTTCCACCCAAGCTGCACCGTAAATTTTTTGTTTTTGCTTCAATTTTAGTAAAATTCATGTTTCTCTGATAAGCACTCTTTTCAAACTAATGTCTTCTTATTCCTAGTGCCTCAAATTAGACCAACCATTCAGATATGTCACAACAAGTTAGTATGAGTTTATTTTTGGTGCAAAATTCTTAAACTCTATGCATAGTTTTTTCTTCATAATTCACATTTTCCATAAAATTTTTGAAGCTCTCTCATAATATAAATAACCTATTGTGGAAAAGAGTAAGTATATCAATGGCATATATGTAAAATATTTTCTTCCTGGACCTAGTTGCATTGTCACCAAGAAATAATACTGGTCATGTGCAAGCTATTTTCATTTGTTTTATGTTTAGTTCAATATTTACCCATTGTAAAAAGAGAGAGAATCCTCATTCTGCACTTCAAAGGTGGTAGAAATTGGTTTGCTAAAATCTACCCTGGACTGCTCTGTTGAAGCCTTTGATTTCCCTCCCTCTCTTACCACATTTTCTAGCATAAGTATTAGCTAAATTTGGTCCTAACCACGCTCTCAACTGGAGATTGGAGATGGCATGAGTAGGAGAGTGACTAAAAGTGGGATAGAAATTTATTCTGTGTTGATTTGAAAAGGAGAAATGTGCTTCTTTTCTACAATGAAGGAAAATAAGGCTAAAAACTGAGATTTGTTAATAAAGTGACTTTCATAATTAATGTTCTTGTGCTTTTTCTTATAACCTTGGGAAGGGGTAGTTAAGTATTTTGAGATATTTTTTCCTTACTACCTCTTAAATAAGTCTGATATTCTGACACAGCTTTATATGGTGATGCTGTAGGAAATAAAATATCTGGGCTGTAAAAAAGAGGAATACCTGCTCCATATATCATAGTCCTTTCCCACTGATGCCCACCTGGAGTTAGTTAACAGTATTCTACTGAGGGGAAAATTTTCTAGAAGATCTAGGCAGTGACCAGCAATAATGTGAGAAGTGCCCCTTAATGGGGGTAGGTCAACAGGGAGACACCATTTGCTGAGATGTTTCATGCATCTGATGAAAACACTGTTAAATCAAGTTTAACGTAAAGCTGCCTCCTAACATATTTTAAGTTCAGCCTAAAGGTTTCTCTGCACATCGTGAACTATAGATAACCTAAATGGAATTTCAAACAGACTGTAGCCTGCTCTTGTGCCAAAGTTTTGGCCAATCAAATGTGGCCAACTGTTCAAACTGTGTGCAAATAAGGTGAATGTGTAGCTATAACCAATCTAGCTGTTTCTGTACCTCACTTCCATTTTCTGTATGTCACTTTCCTTTTTCTGTCCATAAGTCTTCTTCCATCATGGGTCTGCACTGGAATCTCTGAGCCTACTCTGGCTTGGGAGGCTGCCTGATTCATGAATCATTCTTTGTTCAATTAAGTTAGAGTGGTGATCATTAAAAAATCTGGAGACAACAGATGCTGGAGAGGATGTGGAGAAATAAGAACACTTTTACACTGTTGGTAGGAGTGTAAACTGGTTCAACCATTGTGGAAGACAGTGTGGCAATTCTTCAAGGACCTAGAAATAGAAATACCATTTGACCCAGCAATCCTGTTACTGGGTATATATGCAAAGGATTATAACTCATTCTATTATAAAGACACATGCACATGTATGTTCATTGCGGCACTGTTTACAATAGCCAAGACCCGGAACCAACCCAAATGCCCATCAATGATAGACTGGACAAGGAAAATGTGGCATATATACACCATGGAATACTATGCAGCCACAAAAATCAATGAGTTTGTGTCCTTTGTAGGGACACAGATGAATCTGGAAACCATCATTCTCAGCAAACTGACACAAGAACAGAAAATCAAACATATATATATATATATATATATATATATATATCTTTTATAAAATATATCTTTTATAATATAAAATATATATATATATATATGTATCTCTTTTAAATTTAATTTGGCTATAGTTTTTATTTTTAAATCAAAACAACCAATTCTACATTTCCTCTGCAACCAGGACTGATACTCTGGCACACAAAATAAGTTATGCAGCCTCATGTCGAATACTGTGAGATATTAGTTGTATGTTTCCTGAAAGTAGAGTGCAAGTTCCTGGAAAGGAGAAGCTTGACATTTTCTACATTTTCTATTTCCATTTTTTTCAGTGGTGGCTTAAGTTGTCTAAGTTTGATCAATTTCTTCTTCTCCTCAAGTCAAGAAACTTTAACAACTCTTCTCCTCCTCCTCCTCTTCTTTCTCCCCATTCTTCTTCTCCTCTTCCTCCTCCTCCTCCTCAACCCTCCTCCTCCTTTCTTCCTCCTCCTCCTCCTTATTCCTCTTCTTCTCCCTTCTCCTCCTCCTCTTCTTTCTTCTTTCTTCTTCTTCTTCCTCTTCCTCTTCTTCTTTTATGAGACAGCAGCTTGCTCTGTCACCCAGGCTGGATCTTGGCTTACTGTAGCCTTGACTTCCTGGGCTCAAGCTATCCTCTCCTCTGCCTTCTGAGCAGCTGGAACTGCAGATGTGCACCACAACACCTGGCTCATTTTTTTGTTCTTTGTAGAGACAAAGTTTCACCATATTACCCAGGCTAGTGTTAAATTCATGGACTCAAGCAATCTGCCCACCTTGGCCTCCCGAAGTGCTGGAATTACAGGTATAAGCCAATGTGCCTGACCAGAAATTCTTTATATCACAATGCTGAGATGAATCATGCATGATGATAGTAGAGATAAAAAGGAACCCTGGAATAAATTAAGATAATTCTTGTTAACTTCCTTTTTGCAGGATTAAGATTCTATACAGCAAATGAACTGATTTGTACACTCCCAACATTCTGAATAATTTGGTACAAGAATGAGATATCTCTACACTTAATTCTAAGGGCTTGCAACTGCTCCTGCTTCTCACAATAAGGACATACCCTACTTTTCACTCAAACCTAGCTTTAGTTAATAGTAATTTTAACACTCACACTCTCACTTAACTTTCCAAATAACAATATTAGGTGGGCTTTTCACTCCCATTTAATACCCAGAGAGATTAAAGACCATGTCAAAGGTCATCTAGTGCATGAGCAGCAGAATTGAGACTTGGATTTTTTGATCCCAAAGTCATTGCTGTGTGCATAACTACCTGGCTAGTACTATCTCCTACTATTTCCTTAACATGCAGAACAAAGTGGACCTCAGCTTTACCTGACATTCCCCATGTTGTCAAAGTTATGCCATGATCATGATGTTTATTCTTCCTAGATGCCTGTATCTTTAAACTGTTCTTGTTTAGTAAAATTAAATTCATCTTTAAGGCTCATTTCATAAATGGTAATCTCCATGTAGTCTTTTGTTATTGGTCCTTAATTAAGTTATTCATTGATATTTCTTGTATTATTTTGTCAAAACATATTGAGACTTGTTTGAAGGTTATCTGGTGCTTGGCTTAAACCACTGCTATTGTTGTAATGTGTACCCCAAAATTCGTGGGTTGGAAATGAAATCCCTGATGCAACAGTGTTTCTAGAGGTGGGGCCTGATCAGAAGTGATTAGGTCATGTTTGCTGTTATGAATAGATTAGTGTTATTATTGGTGGAGTATGTTAGTTATCACAAGAGTGGGCTTCTTATAAAAGTGAGTTAGGCCCTCTCTTGCTCTCTCTCACACCCTTTGCCCTCGTGTATTTGGCTGTGGGATGTTGCATTTTAATGATGCAAATCTTCCAATCCATAAGCATAGGATGTTTTTTCATTTATTTTTGTCATCTCTGATGTCTTTGAGCAGTGTTTTGTAGTTTTCCTCGTAGAGGTCCTTCACCTCCTTGGTTAGATGTATTCCTAGGTATTTCATTTTATGTATAGCTGCTATAAATGAGGCTGCATTATTTATTTGACTCTCAAGACTGGATATTGTTGGTGTGTAAAAATTCTGCTGATTTTGGTACATTTATTTGCAATTTGAAACCTTGCTAAAATTGTTTATCAGTTCTGGTAGCCTTTTGATGGAGTCTTTAGAGTTTTTTTTAAGTATAAAATTATATAGTCAGACTTCTTTACCTATTTAGATGGCTTTTATTTCTTTCTCTTGCCTGATTGCTCTGGCTAAAGAACCCCAGTCTCTCTGGCTTGTAATGTTTCAGCCGAGAGGTCTGTTGCTAGCCTGATGAGGCTCTCTCTGTATGTCTCATGACACTTCTGTCTAGCTAACTTTAAGATTTTTCCTTTTGCATTGACCTTGAGGAATCTGGTGACTATGTGCCCTGTGGATGGTCATCTTGTAGAGCATGAAGTGAGGATTTTCTATATTTCTTATATTTGCATGTCAAGCTCTTTAGGGATATTAGAGAAATTTTTGTGAATTATATCCTCAAATACATTTTTCAAGTTGCTTATTCTCTTCTCTTCTCTCTCACAGATACCAGTGAGATGTATATATCCTCTCTTTATATAGTCCCATGTTTCTTGAATTTTTTTATTTTTTAAAATTAGTTTTTCTTTTAATTTTTGTCTGACTGAGTTGATTAAAATAACCAGTCTTTGACTACTGGTTTTTTCTGCTGTTAATACTTCTGATTGTATATAAAATTCTTTCAGTAAGTTTTTTAGCTTTAGAAGTTCAGTTTGGTTCTTTCTCAGGATGACTATTTTTGTCTTTCAGCTCTTGAATTGTTTTACTGGATTTCTTGGATTGAGTTTCAGCTTTCTCCTGAATCTTGATGAGTTCCCTTGCCATCCAGACTTGAATTTTATGCCTATCATTTTAATCATTTCCAACTGTAAATGAACAATTGCTGGGGAGCTTATGTACTTAGAGGTAAGAGGACAACTGACCTTTTAAATTGCCAGAATACTTGCACTGATTCTTTCTCATCTGGGACATTTGGTGTTCCTTTAACAGTGGTTTAAGTTGATAATAGTCAATTTTCTTCATTTCTGATTGCTTTCAGAGTACCAGAACTCTGTACAGGATTTTTATGTGTCAGTGAAATCGTTCTCTTGATTCCACAGGTGTATACATTAGCGGGGACAAATTTTTGATGTTGCAGTTTGGGTTGTGAGCCAGTAGATGGCACATAAGAGTAATGGTCCATAGCTAGGTTAGTATCCCACCTATTACTCTTTTGCCTTTCCTTGGGTTCACAGGTATGCTCTGTGGTTGTTGGGGGAGAGAGATGGCCCACTCACCAGGTTTACTCCTGGGCCTTGGGGTAAACTCCTCCAATTGCTGGTTTTGTACCTGCATTTATTTTTGTTAGGTGTTCCTGGCCTTGGTGCTCTTTTGGGCAGAGGCTGTGGTTGGAAAGAATACCACACTCTAAACTGGTCCTGCAGAAGGAGGCACACCCGGCTCCTATCCCAACCCAGGAACCCATGCATCTTGCGTCTTTCAGTGCTATGTGGGTGGAGGCCCCTCCCTGGCTTGAGTGCCAGCCACGGATCACAGCTCAGTACTCCTGAGTTGCACACTACAGTTTTGGGGCACGGGCACATCTTGAGCCTCCTGTTGGGGTTCTGGTTATGCTGATGAATCCAATGTGCTCCTGGGTCACTGACAAGGTACTCAGATGCAGCCCTCAGGATGGGCTTTAGGGGCTGCACTGAGCACCTGCTCCTGCGGAGTGCTAAGCATAGACCCTAGGAGAGGTCAGCAGGCAGGATGGCTTGCAAAACAGACATGCCCCATTCTCATGGAGAAGCTGCCCCCACTCTCTCCTGGATTCTAGGTCAGATGGGGCCTATGGCTCCCAGAAAGGCATAGGACCTCTTGGGCATAGCAGCTCTCTGCTGCAGCTGCACAGGGCGCAAAATCTCCTGGGCTCTGTGCTAGCTGAAGGCCTGTCTCTGCCTGCTCCCAGAGGAGATCCCCCTGCCAGCTCATAGGTCCACGAGCATGATCCCCTATAGCTGGGATTCCAGAGGTCCATGGCAAGAGTAAGCTGGCATTCAGTTCCCTCACTCGCCCCTTACCCAGGAGCCGTTACAGGCCAGGAACTAGACCTGGATTTTGGGTACCATGTGCAGGGTTCCAAGATTCCTCCCTCTTCAGCCTCAGCTTCCTCAGCTTCAGCGTTGTCTCTCCATCTACTCTCAGCATTTTCTCTTGAAGATCTGCCTGAGTTCCAGTGGTTTACTGGATAATGTAGTCTGTCTCAGTGGTAGTGGCATTTCTTGGCTGCGTCTAGTTGGCCAACTTGTCTGAAACCTCTTAGTTAATACTTTATACATTTTTTTCTCTTTTTTATTTTTCCTTTTTTTTTTTTTTTTTGAGACTGAGTCTCATCCTGTCTTCTAGACTAGAGTTCAGTGGTGTGATCTTGGTTCTCTGCATCCTCTGCCTCCCAGGTTCAAGCGATTCTCCTGCCTCAGCCTCCCAGGTAGCTGGGATTATAGGCATGTACCACGACACCTGGCTAATTTTTGTATTTTTAGTAGAAGTGGGTTTCACCATGTTGGCCAGGGTGGTCTTGAACTCCTGACCTCAAGTGACCCACCTACCTGGGCCTCCCAAAGTGCCAGGATTACAGGTGTGAGCCACTGCACTCAGCCAATATATTTTTTTTTTTTTTGAGACGGAATTTCACTCATGTTACCCAGGCTGGAGTGCAATGGCGCGATCTCGGCTCACCGCAACCTCCGCCTCCTGGGTTCAGGCAATTCTCCTGCCTCAGCCTCCTGAGTAGCTGGGATTACAGGCACGCACCACCATGCCCAGCTAATTTTTTGTATTTTTAGTAGAGACGGGGTTTCACCATGTTGACCAGGATGGTCTCGATCTCTTGACCTCGTGATCCACCCGCCTCGGCCTCCCAAAGTGCTGGGATTACAGGTGTGAGCCACCGCGCCCGGCCTCAGCCAATATTTTTAAGGCACTTGGGACTATGAACCTGGTTGAAAATAAGCATTCAAAAGTTTCAGCTTATATAATTATTACTGCCTTAGTTTTGCACCACAGTCCTCTCTAACACATAGAACAACATCTGCATAGCAACAAAAAGGTGAAAACATATTTTTATGTTCTCCTTTTATATGGAGTATGAATGTGTTTTTTTGTAATCTTTTTTTAAATCTAATTTGAAGTAATAGAGGACAATTGTGTACGTAATTAAATTATACTTTTTTAAAAAGAGACGAAATTGTATAAATGACATCATTTTCTTTATTTTGATTTCTTTACAACTGTGCTACTCTTGTACTCCAGTATTCCCCACTCAATGCTCGTCTGCTATTCCAGGCAGTTTCCTTTTTACTAGCACATGCCTATGATCCTACCAGAGTTTTAAGATGTTGAGGGATGTACAAAAGCACTTATTATTTTTGCATGTGATGTTAATAGAAGGATAGGATCTTCACTATGGCAGAAAAATCAATCAACACTCAAGCTTATAATTAAATGAGAATTCTGGCCAGAACCCAATACCTTTTTTTAATGATGGAATTCAAAACCTTACTATTTAAATTTAATCATCAAACAATATATAGAGAAGATGGAAGGACTTGACTCAGCAGATGTTCATATAAAAATTTCCTATCTAGAATATTAAAATTACTGTTGAAGCAGGTACTCTGGTTGATAAGTTCAACACCAATTCTTTTTCATGGCCTTGTTTTGTCAGCCACCCTCCCTGCTATGAGTGGACACTCATAGTTCTTTTTTTTTTTTTTTTTTTTGAGACTGAGTCTCTGTCATCGAGTATGGAGTGCAGTGGTGTGACGGGTGTTGAGTCAACATTTCTGGTTCATGAAATGTGAATTGATGTCTATGAGGAATGAGATTCTTGGTAAAGCTTTTGTTTTCTTTATTAATAAGACAGCTATTGATGGTGGCAACCATTTCTCTCTTCCTTTTTGTGTCTCAATGGTTATAATGCCTGAAATTGCAGCATGAGGAAAGGTTAAGAGAATGAGAAGATGGAGTTAATATTTTGGAGATTAGCTGAATCAAAGCTAGCAGCATCTATTTCTAGCCTTCTCATTGTATACAGAGGTGAAATCTTTCTTGTTATTGCCACCTTTATTTGGAATTTTCTGTTACTTGCTGCTGAAAATATCCATAATCAATATAACTATTAAACACAAGAAAAGCTTATAGTAATCAGCTACTAAACATCAAATATAACTTTAGATTGTATTGCTGGAAATATAATATATGGATCCTTGAAATTAATGATATAATATTCAACACATCTTAAAATATGTGATGTTAAAAAAATTACAATGTAGGTTTACATATCAAGAGAGTTAATAGTAGAAAGTCAGTTACTTCTTTTTGAACTTACAGTATTTCTTTCTCTTGTATACTTGTTAGCATGAAATGTTCATTAAATGACTTTAATGACCAAATATGATGTGAATATTTTTTATCATGTACAAGAAAGAGAGATAATTTATATATTTTTAATTCTTCTAAGACCTTTATATGCCCAAAGGAACATGTAGAAGCAGTGTAATGTAATTAAAAGCATTATGTTTGAAGTCACATAGGCTGGGGTTGAATATTAATGTCATCATTTTTTAACTATGTGACTTGGGACATTTGTCTATTTTCCCTGAGACTTAGATTTCTCATCTGTGAAATGGGAATAATAATAGTAATTAACTCACACAAATGCTGTAGGGGTTAACCAAGATATGACAGCTTGACACTTAGTATAGTAAAATGTTGTTGAGTGTGAGTTATGAAGGTGATAATGTCTTCCTCTTCCCATCTCTTAGACAATAATTTGTAGATCTACCTCCTTGCTTACACTTCCACAAACCCTCTCTCACTTTTAGCTGAAGACTTTGCTTCCTACTTCACTGAAACATTGAATTAATCTAAAGAGAACTTTTATAGACTCTCATTAGCTCATCTACCCACCTCTCAGCATCTGTTTCCACCTACTCTGTCATCCTGCCTGTTCACGTAAATGAACTATTTATGCTCCTATGTAAAGTTAACCACCCCCTCCTTTTATATTTGATGCTATTTCTTTTGGCATCCTCCAGGACACTGCAGTAACAATTTTTCCTTCTGTCCTATTTCCTCAAATTTTCACTCTTTACTGGACCATTCCCCAAAACTACAAGCATATTATTTTTTTTTACCATATTATAAAAACAAAACAAAATTAACTTGATGCCTCCTCAAGTGCCAGCCACAGTTATTTCAATTATTTGCTTCTTTTGACAGCTTTTAGCAATACTGCTGATCTTTAAATCCTTTTTACCTATTCTCTCCTAAATCTACTCCAATCAGGTTTTTGGCAAACTACACCAAGACAAATCTGGTAGCAGCCATCAATGACCTCTGCACTGCCAAATCCAATGATCAATTATTAATTATCATTCTACTCACCTATCAGCAATATCTGAGCCAAAGGCTTACTGTACACTCTTTGATATATTTTCTTCATTTGACTTTCAGGTCATCACACTTCCTTAGTGTTTCTCCTAACTTTCCTCTTTCCTCTCCCCTTTTTCTCCTCATTCCTGAAACGTGGAATGACCGAGAACCGTTCCTCAGTTATTCTGCATCTTTTCTTCTCTCACTCCCTTGATGTTACCTCATGATTTAAAAATAGCATTTATATGCCAGTGACTCTCAAATTTATTTCTCCTACCCAGTTCTTCTTAACTCCAAGCTCATGTATCCAACTTCCAATTCAATAGCTACTCTTGAAATACATTCAAATTGTAAAAATCTACACATCCCAAACTTAACCCATAGTCTTTTCCTCAAATGCTGTTCCAAATATAACCCTCTCCATTTCAATTGATAGCAACTCCATATTGCTTGCTTTAAGGCAAAAAGCTTTTAATTATTCTTTCTTCTTTTCTCCCACAGCTCACATCCTCTCTTTTAGGAAACTTTGTTGTCTTGATCATTAATATATTCAGAATATTTTACTACATACCACATGATCTGTTATTAGCATTTGTACTAAACTCTTTCCTGGATAACTGCAGTAGCTTTCATCTGATCTCCTACTTTTAACCTTTTTCCATTTATAACCTATTTCCTACCCAGCTTCCAGAGTTATCCATTTTATTTAAAGCTTTGAGTAAAAGCACGTCATAACCATATTAAAAATCCTGCAAAACTTTCCTGTTTAATCAAAGTAAAAGTCATTAAAACAGCCCTTAACCTGGCTTCAATTTTCTTTTTCTTTCATAGAATTTTTCACTGTGTAACATCATCTATAATTTATTTTTATGTCACATTTGTGTTCTGTCTGCTTTTTTCATCATTTCATGCATCAACATTGCTTCTACCTACAAGTTTTTAAAGTAAGCTTTTCTGATGTGTGATTTTTTTTTTGATAATTAATTATAGGGAAAAGCTAAGTTATATTACTTTTAAATTTGTCATATTTATATCATAGCCATTGCAATAGAAGAGAGAGATTGAACTCAGCTCTGCTGAAACTTTTTAATTGCTATCATGAGCTAATGTAAAAGTACAAGAGGACACTGAGATGGAGGAGGTTGGTTAAAATTATTAGGCCATTTGTGTTTGCCAGTTGTCACTTAATCTAAGTTAGGTTTCTACCTTCCCTCAAAAACTAGGAGAAGGAAGCCCACTCTTTTCTGATGATTTAATGAGAAAGACATTTCTAGGTTGTAGAAAATTTATATCTCTAATGGGCAGAGGAGTAATCTACAATTGCAAGTTTTCTAAACTTAATGTTTTAAGCAAAGAGAAGACAGGGACTGAAGTCAGAAAGAAGCTTATTTAAATTTAGTCAAGTTGAGGGGAATTTTAAAACTGTCTCAGCCAATAGTAGGATGTAGCTGAAGACAGTTGCACAACATCTACTTAGATTGGTTTATATTCCATTATTCATGAAGATTAACATTCTCCATGAGCTATTTGCATGCTCTTTTATTTTAAAAATGGTTTGTGCCTAATCTTGTTTTATTGAAAACAACAAAAAAAAGCTGACTTCACAAACATGTTGTTGTGATCAACACAGTAAAGATAGAAAATCTTATGATTAGGAATTTAACTGGTCTTAGATGTATCATTTGAAAGACCTTATGAAATGAAACATAAATGCAAGAGATACAGCATACTCAGGGCTTGGGGATGATCTGTGGCTGTCTCACACTGCAGCTTGGCATGTATTGTAATGGAAATTACATAGATTTGTTGCAAATTACTGTGATATCAGGAAACATTTCAATCATCTCTCTATCTTCTTTAGCCCTAATATCATAAGACTCATATTAGATTGGGCTATTTAGAATACCATTTGAAATTTGCACTAATGATACAAAAACTAAATTCACAGTTGGAGGAATAATTGCCCATTTAATGGTTTGATTGATCTTTCTAAAGCACCTTGAAAATATTTTTTAAATTATTATACTGCTTGTAGTTTCATTCTCCCTCTACAACCATATTCTAACTCAGCACAAGCTATGTTGTCTTATACAATACCAACCTCAAACTTCGAAATAAGCAGCATTCTCTACCACTTCTCTCAATGCCATCTTCAATTCACCCACAAACAATTTATCTCTATGTCATATCTCACCCTCTGCTTGTATGTCTGTACCTCACAGAGGGTTCCTTCTACCCAGGAAACCACCCCATCCAACCGTCCTCTGCCTTAGAAATTCTGGTCATTTCCTACATGTCATAGAGTCTGGAAGGCCTTTCAGATCATCAGACAAAATGAATTGCTTTCCTCTGTGCTCTGCAGTCACTTGTGTTTAATCATTACAGCTATTATGTCAGATTATAATCATGTGTTCACTTGTCTGTATTTGACATTAGGCTAAGAGCTCCTAGAAAACAAGGATTATACCTGTTAGTATGCACCATGGTGCCTGATACACTTATTTAATCATTCTAAATTTATTAATTCAGCACATAATTGGGATACCATGCTGGGTATATGGAGGCGAACACATACCCTCCATGAATTGCACATTTCCTGGGCAAAGGTGAAAACAAATGTGATTCTATGAGTATGTACAAAAAAATAAAACTGGAAGAACCTTTCCAGAGAAGAGTAATTTCATCTGGAGTCTGAAAAATAAGGTATGTTACCTGCAGGGAAAAGATCAAGTTCAAAGGAGGACAGGGCGTGCATGATCAGAGAGCTTGGTGCCTAATACTTACTAGCTGTGTGATGTTATACAAGCTATTTAATTTCTGTGCCACAGTTTCCTCCTGTATAAATTGGCTTTAATGGTAACCACCAAGAAGGTGGTTGTTATAATTAAAATGGTAAATATTTGTAAGCTATTGTGAATAGTGCCTGTCAACTAAAAAGCACTATGGAATGTGTGCTATGAAAGAGTCCATGAATGTCACCCAGAATATATTCTTTTGCTATGCAAATTACTTCAAACTGAGCATACTTGGGGAATGGTAAATGCAGAAAGGGACTTTCTCTGATTTTCCCCTGACTGCCTAAAGACAGGTCCTTCAAAAGGAACTGAACTGTATAAATTCTCTTTCCAGGAATCTCATCAACCAGGGAAGATCATCTTGTATCACAGGAGAAGAAGTAGAGGTCCACATTATGCCCAGACAGATTTTTCACAGGCTTTCACATATTTTTCTGAGTTGCTATTCATCTTTACAAAATCATTTACTCTCTTCTAAGTTGTCTACTTGTCCGCTTCACACTTCTCTAGGAAGATTTGTACCTAAGCTTCTAGATCTCACTGGGTTTTTGAGTATTTAGTTTACTTTCATGGAATGTTCCCATGCGTATAATAAATTTGTACATCTTTTCTCACAGTAATCTGCCTGTTGTCAATTAATTTCATGGACTTAATTACTGATCCCTCAGAGGGCAGATGGAAAGTGTTATTCCTCCCCTACATCTGCAATATAGAATTTAATAATTCTAAGAATTGAAAGAACGTCATTGTGGCAAGGATGCTTGGACAATTTCTAATGCTATGTAAGTTTAGGCTGGAGAGGTAGGAAGGAACTCATCATATTAGAGATTCTGGTTTTAAATGTGATAAAAATGGGAAATTATGAAAACATTCTAAAGCAGATTTACTCTTCAAGGTATCATATTGAGCATATGACAGGTATTTAATACATTTTGTTGAAGGAATCAACAACAGTGTAGAAAAGCTCTAAAGTTGTAAGCAAATGAACTACTTCCTACAACTATATGAAGGATTCAACGAGAAAAATGTATGTTAAGGCCTGATACTTAGAAGCTTGCCATTGGAAGATTTTTAAGTTAGGTTTAGTATTTTATTATCTAAGTCTAGATTTTTGCCAAAGCAATATATGTGTGTGTGTGTGTGTGTGTATGTGTGTGTTTGTGTGTGTTTAGATATGTTCAAGTCAAAACTTGGCAACATAGTAGATGACATGAGTAATTTCTGAGCAAGTCACTTCAACCTCTTCTGTTAAACTGAAATAATAAGGATAAATTTTAGGATCAAATGAGGTAGTGTATATACAAATATTCTATATACTCTAATAGTTTATTTTTCGTTTTTTGTTTGTTTGTTTACTTGTTTTCTGAGACAGAGTCTCACTCTGTTACCCAAGCTGGAGTGCAGTGGTGGTGCAATCTCAGCTCGCTGCAACCTCTGCCTCCTAGGTTCAAGTGGTTCTTGTGCTTCAGCCTCCCTAGTACCTGTGATTATTGTACGCCACCACACCCGGCTACTTTTTTGTATTTTTAGTAGAGACAGGGTTTTGCCATGTTGACCAGGCTTCTCAAACTCCTGAGCTCATGTGATCTGCTCGCCTTGGCCAGCCAAAGTGCTAGGATTACAAGCATGAGCCACCACACCAAGCCTCACATTTTTATCTTTATTTTATGTCATCACAGTACAAGGCAATACTCATGAATCAAATGTGGTAAGTTGTATTGATGTTCAGAAGAAGATCAGAGAAGCTGTCTGGAAGCTGCAGCTTGGCGAATAGGTAGAGGGTAGTTTTCTAGATAAAGAGGCTATATAGTAGAGTGGAAAGAGAATAGAACATGAATTCACATATATATGGTTTGAATCAGGATTCCACCACTTAGTGGCTATGTGACTTTATGTAAAGTTCTTAATATTGTAGTGCTTTAGTTTTCTCATCTGTAAAATGGTTATAGCAGGGACTCTGCAATAGTACAGTGAGATATTGTTTGTTAATGCCTGAAATGAAATTGTCCTTCAGATGAATCTTGGAGGAGTCAGCAGGGCACAAAGGGTAAAGATCTGGCTTTGAATTCAACTTGAAATCACATCCTAGTTGTATCTCTACAGACTTTTCATACTTTATTCAATCTAAATCAGTTTTCATGTAAATACTTTGCCCAAAGGGTTAAATACAATATTTTGTGTGAAATACCAAGTACAGTGAATGACACTAAAAAATAAACTAGATCCTCACAAATACTATTTACATATTACCAGCAAAATATAGAAGATGAGAAATGGCAACAACAAAAACTAGGGCACCAGTGCTCTTCAGGATAGAGATGATTGACTTTTTCCTTGAGGCATTGAGGAACAAGGAAACGTTTGGAGCAGCAAAGTAAGTGATGACTTTTCTTGCCAAAAAATGGAAGCTATGAAGAAAATAGAAGAGCTAAACTCTGGGGTTCATAAATCAGGAAGCAACACATAATGGTTTAGCTCTGCAACATCCGACACAAAAGCCATTCATTCAGCTTGAGATGTCTGATTATTTCACCCAGAGTTCACTGTTACACTATGCCATTCTAATTAGTTATCTCTGGAGAAGACATCTCATCAGACAATATGATTAGATCCAATCAGCATAGATGCCAAGCAGTCGGAACATATTATAAATGACATTTTCATTTATTTTATAGCATAGTTGTTTGTCTTGGCATTTCTAAAATGTGAACATTCAAAGAAAGTCTTTGAAACAGTATTTCAGGATAGAGGGTTAATGATTAAGAGGCATAGGGTACTTCATGTAAGAAAACTGTATTTTAACAATTACTGCTTGGTATCTCAAACGGTGACTTATACTTTCCTTTAAAATCTTTTCCAAATACCCATTTTTCTACCTAAATGAGGCAGAGAGCAGTGAATAAAAGTCTGAAACACCTGGAAAAACCTTGAAAGGGATGTAATTATTACTATCAAATGTAAAATACACCATACAACAATAAAAATAAGAGTTTAGTCAAAAGATATGGGGTACCTATTTGGGCCAAGTTTTAGGGAAACAATATCGAACTGGACATAGAGTTTATTACAATTTATTGTTTAATTGTAATTTCTCACACTAAAACTTGATAAATGACATAATAATTCGAAAGGGTCCCAGAAGAAGAATATTAAAAGAGTTATCAGTGAACAGGTTTGGCTTCTTCCATATGTTCTCATACATGTTGATGGCCCACTTTCAGCCCCTGCCATGCTCTGACTGAGGGATTTCTCTAGCTCTACAACCTGTCAAATGATCATGCTGAATAAATGACTGTGCAGGAAATGCTCACAATCAAGGACAATAGGGGAAGGAAGACGAGTAGCCCAGCTTCCTTGCTTCTCGTATGAGGTTATTCTGATATGTGTTCTATATTGTATCCCAAATGTTCGCAGCAGAATCGAGTATCCATTGGGTAACATGCTCGTTAATATACTCTTTATTGTCTCCCTTTCCTTCTGTCTCACTCACTACTAACATTTGTCCTGGGATTGTCTCCTGAATAAACCAATTACACTCAAATCCTTGCCTAGGATCCTATGGATGCCCAAGTTAAACCTTCCTGGTAAAGAGAAGAAACACACACACACACACACACACACACACATTTGAGTTGAGAAAAAAGCATGACAGAATCACAAAGGTAAGAGAAAGTGTAGAGCAACTGAGAAACTTTCAGTATGACTGGAGTGTAGAAGATTGGGGGAAAGTAGCTAGAGTAGAAGCCAGAGTGGCAAGTGGGAACAGTACCTGAAGATTCTGAAAATATTGGGAAGAAGTTTGGATTTTATTTTAAAAGAACTAGAAAGATCATGGTATCTAAACCAGGGGAGTTGCATTAGAGATTGAGAGAATGGATTTGTGAGGGATTCCGGAACTGGAGTTGACAGCAATTAGACAAAATGGAGAGATATAAAGGATAACACATGGAGTATTGACTCAGGTAGATGGTCATGTTTTCTAAGTCGGGGGGGGGGGGAGTTTTAAAATTGTATTTTATATAAATTTTCCTCTTTTGCCTATTGCAAGATGAATGGTGACTCCTGGAGCTCTTCATTGCAGGGCCCCATTGGCAGCTCTATTTAATGTTGAGATAAGGGAGATAGGAGGATAAGCAGTTTAGGACGCAAGAGGAGATGGGTTAAATTTTATATGTGTTGAATCTAAGATCCCCATGGAGACTTTAGTAGCTAAATTGATTTGGTGCTCAGGAGATAGGTTTCAGCTGAAGGCAGAGATTTTTTTAAAAACAATAATCAGCAAGTATGTTGAAAACACAGGGGGTAATGAGATCAGGGACAATGTAAGAAGAAGATCTAAAAGAGAGTTCTGAAAAATCCTGGCATTTAAGACAGCACTTAAAATGAAAGAAAACACATAAGAAGAAAAAGACATGCAAAATATAGTAAGAATGAACACCAAAAGGGTAGAAGAAGTCTCAGAGAGTAATTCCACAGAGATCAAAAGAATGGAATGTTACAGGAACTAGGAAATGATCAGCAATGTGACATGCTGGCAAAGTCATAAGAAAAACTGGGAAATATCTACTGGATTTAGCAATGTCTTGGCAAGAACATTTCACCAAACACTTGACACAGATGCCAGATATCTGAGTGCTGAGTAGTAATAGGGAAATAGGAAAGTCTATATAACGTTTATTCATACTTGTTCCAGAAAGTTTGGCTTACGCAATGATAATATGTATCATTATATCCAATACTTGTTTAGCATTTGATTTTCTAGGCATTTACAAATGCTTCATGTATATTACTGTTTAGTCTAAGCTATGATATAGGTATTAATATTACAGAGGAAGAAATCACATTTAGGGCAAATGAGTTGTTAAATGTTAATAATAATCAGCTAGTAAGTGGCAGATCTGGGATATGAACTTAGACAGTCTGGCTGTAGAGCTTCTATATGAGAGAGAAAAGAGAAATTGACCTAGAGGAGACCTGATGTCAAGAGAGACTTATGGAAAAATAGATTTGAATATATGTATTATGTATGCTGATGGAAATAAGCCAGTAGAAGGGGAATATTTGAAGAGACAGGGCTATCAAGAAAACCGTTCACAGGCCAGGTGCAGGGGCTCATGCCTGTAATCCCAGCACTTTGGAAGGCCAGGAGTTTGAGACCTGCCTGACCAACATGGTGAAACACTGTCTCTACTGAAGATACAAAAATTAGCCATGTATGGTGGTGCTTGCCTGTAATCTCAGCTACTCGGGAGGCTGAGGCAGGAGAATCGTTTGAACCCGGGAGACAGAGGTCACAGTGAGCCGAGATTGCACTACTGCTCTCCAGCCTGGTGACAGAGTAAGACTCTGTCTAAAAAAAAAAAAAGAGAGAGAGAGAGAGAGAGAGAGAGAGAGAGAGAGAGAAAACAGTCCGCCATCCAGATCATGGGTGGGGTGATGAAACTTTGGCAGGAAAAGGGACACATATTACACATTCTATTGTTGCAGAAGAGATGCATAAGATGGATACTGATGTTGATCTGTTTGATGCAAGGAAACAAAGATTTTTTTAGTAATGAATTCCATTCAAAGAAAGGACATTGGCTGAGTATTAGACGGTGAGTGAAGGTGTCAGGGATTAGAAATAAGTAGACATATTTGATATATTAAAATATATTTTGCCATTAAAAGTAACAGCAAAAATTGCAATTAGGTTTGCTCCAACCTCATAGTTTCTGTGGTAAACAAAAGATAAACATGGCTAAAGAAACACAGAAGTTTTATGACAAGTTGAAGTCTCATGGGAGAGAATCATAAATTTTAGTGGCACCAATCTGAGTAGGGTGTTATTTCTGTACTATATTTAGCATCTTGGTGCAGAGAAGGCAGATAGATGAAACTGAGTGTCATTTTTGTTTTGTTTGGGTGGGTTAGGGGAAACGAGGGTAAGGTGAAGTATGACAAGTCAAATAAATGGGATTTCTCAGAATATTAGCAAGAATGTTGTTGAAGTGGAATCTCAGATACACAGCGTGGGAGATTTAGTCAAAAAGAGAAGGTATAAAGAACACAGATATGTACTTGTGTGCTGGAGGTCCTCAGGAAGTTAAATGACTGAAGACCTGGGGATAGGTTGGTAAATAAATAAGAGACTGTGTTTGAAGTTGTAGGTACCTGAATTTATAACATAAGAGATAGAATATATTTCAAGTGATGACAAACTCAGAGAGAAGTTTTAAAAGTGAGTCATAGACCTGAAGACAAATAGAAAGGGCCTGTAGAAAAACAAAGCAGAGAGCTGAAGAGCAGAATGTTGTATATGTCAGCAGATGGACCTTGAAATTTCTTAAGAATTTGATAACACAGAGGGCAAAGAAAAGCTTGCAAACCAGGGGCTTTTCGTTTTATTACTATTTTTTTTTAAATAAATGAGAGTGAAAGATCAGTAAATGGAGAGGTTTTTATGTACATCAACAAACTGGCCTTGACATAACAGGAACAAGTATTGTTGTTGTTTTAAACTTTACAAAGGTCCTGCTATAAATACAGTGATAAGAAAGAGCAGCTTTAGGACTTTCTTTTCCAGGCATGATGGAGTTCCTGACTCCACATTGATTCTCCCACAGTGAACAACCCCAAATCCTGGCAAATGTAAAAAGGCCACTGGTTTCAGATACTAGACAGTTAGCATAGGGATGTAATTCCTGAGTCAAGGAAAACACATGAGGTGAGCTCTACAATTACACTGGTTTTCTTCCTGGAGGCTCTTGGAAGCTCAATGAAGTAGACCTATGTTGAGCAGAGGATATGGCTAAGCTAAGAAGACAGAGATCAGAATTTGGAGTTACTGAGGACACCAGATTTCCAGGCTACCAGAAAAAAATAAGCTATATAGAGAAGGGGCCTCAGAAATCTGCATAGGAATGCTCTTGATGCTTCTATAAAATATTGAATATTTAATGCTCAGGGTGATTGATATGGTTTGGCTGTGTCCCCACCCAAATCTCATCTTGAATTGTAATTCCTATAATCCTCACATGCCATGGGAGGGACCCGGTGGGAGGTAATTTAACCATGGGGGTGGTTACCCTCATGCTGTTCTCATGATAGTGAGTGAGTTCTCACAAGATTTGGTGCTTTTATAAGGGGCTTCTCCTCCTTTTGCTTGGTGTATCTCCTTCCTGCCACCATGTGAAGATGGATATTTATTTCCCCTTCTGCCATGATTGTAAATTTCCTGAGGCTTCCCTAGACATGCTGAACTGTGAGTCAATGAAACTTCTTTCTTTTAAAAATTACCCAGTCTGGGTATGTGTTTATTAGCAGTATGAGAACAGACTAATACAGTAAATTGCTACCACAGAGAATGGGGTGCTACTATAAAGATATCTGAAAACGTGGAAGTGACTTTGGAACTGTGTAACAGACAGAGGTTGGAGCAGTTTGGAGGGCTCAGAAGAAGAGACTGGAAGATGTGGGAACGTTTGGAACTTCTTAGAAATTTGTTGAATAGCTTTGACCAAAATACTGATAGTGATATGGACAATGAAGTCCAGGCTGAAGTGATCACAGATAGAGATGAGGAACTTGTTTGGAACTGGAGCATTCTTCTTATGCTTTAGCAAAGAGACTGGCAGCATTTTGCCTCTGTCCTAGAGATCTGTGGAACTTTGAACTTGAGAGGGATGATTTAGGATGCCTGGTAGAAGAAATTTCTAAGTGGCCAACCACTGTGGAAAGAAATTTAGAAATTTCTCAAAGAACGTAAAACAAGCTATCATTTGATCCAGCAATCTCATTGCTGGGTATATATCTGATATGGTTTGGATCTGTGTCTCTGCCCAAATCTCATGTTGAATTGTAATCACCAATATTGGAAATGGGGCCTGGTGGTAGGTGATTTGTTCATGGGGGTGGATTTCTCATGAATGATTTTGCACTAATCCCTTGGTGCTGTTCTAATGACAGGGAGTGACTTTTTATAAGATCTAGTTGTAGAAAAGTGCATAATACATCCCCCACTTCTCTCTGTTTTGCTCCTTCTCCTTCCATGTAAGATATGTGTTCCCCCTTCAACTTACTCCATGATTGGAAGCTTCCTCAGGCCTCCCAGAAGCAGAAACCACTATGCTTTCTATACAGCCTACAGAACTGTGAGCCAATTAATCTTCTTTTCTTATACATTACCCAGTCTCAGGTATTTCTTTATAGCAATGTGAAAACAGGCTAATTTAATATACAAATGGACACAAACTGTTCTACCAAAAGGACATGTACTCTCGTGGTCCTCACAGCACTATTCACAATAGCAAAGACATAAAATCAACCTAAGTGCCCATGAATAGTGAAGTGGATGAAGAAAATATGGTACATATGCACAATGGAATACTACACAGCCATTCAAAGTCATAAAGTTATGTTCTTTGCAGCTGCACAAATGAAACTGGAGGCCATTTTCCTAAGCAAGTTAATGTAGGAACAGAAAATCAAATACTGCATGTTCTCACTTATAAATAGGGTCTAAATATTGGATACTCATGGACGTTAAAATGGCAACAATAGACACTGGAGACTACAAAAAAGGGGAGGATGGAGGAGAAAAAGGGTCAAAAAGCTGACTGTTGGGTACTATGCTCAGTACCTGGGTGATGGGGTCATCTGTACTCCAAATTGCAGCATCACGCAATTTATCGAGCACATGTACCCATAGAATTTAAGACAAAAGTTGAAAATAAAACACATCAAAAATACATTTACAAATTTTACAGAAAGCATGAACATAATGAATAATTAGATAGGAAAATCAGTAGAGAAATAAAATTTCTAGACCTGAAAAATGTAAAATCTAAAACAAACAGTTTTCCAGCTGGCCTTAACAATAGATAGAAGACCAGAGAATAAAATATTATTAAAATTTAACAACTTGAAAATATAGACTATCCAAACTAATGTTTTAGAAAGAGAAAAGGCTGAAATAAACCTTAATTGTCTTCAGGAATACATCAAATATTATATGTGTAATTGGAGTTAGAAGAAATGTAAAATAAATTGGGACAGAAAATATTTTTAAAAATAATTGCAAACAAATTTTCAAATTGTGATAAAAATATTAGCTCACGAAACTAAGAAGTCAAATGAAGCAGAATAAACACACACACACACAATACTTAGACACATCATAGTTCTTTTTTTCAGAACTAAAGATAAAGTAATAGATTTTAAGGCATCAGAGGAAAAAAGAACACTAAGCTTCCAACTAACACATTGGAGTTATAACTAATATAACTATTATAATTGGAGTTATAACTAATGAACAATAAGATTAAGAAATGAAGCTAATAAGTTATAACTCAAAACCAGGATAAAAATTCAATAAAAACATTCACATTATATTCTGGGGAAAGTGATAACAATGTCCAATGTTTTCTCATCAAAATGCAAGCTATTATTCAATAAATCAATATTTTTTAATATGTTGAAAGAAAAAATTAACATTATCTAGA
The DNA here is from genome assembly GCF_009761245.1 of Sapajus apella. NCBI lineage: Eukaryota > Metazoa > Chordata > Mammalia > Primates > Cebidae > Sapajus > Sapajus apella. The sequence continues at coordinate 12,015,222 of NW_022436952.1, read as the reverse complement.
ATTCTATATTCATTATTGATATCCTTCAAAAAGTAGAATGAAGACATTTACAGATGAAAGCTATGAAACTTTATTACCAACATATTTGAATCATAAGGAATGTTTAAAAAAGTCTTTGAGAAAAATGATTTGCACATAGGAATGAAGAGATCTGGAACTGGATAATTTGTGGCTGAACATAAAAGACATATTTTTTTCTCTTCTTCATTTATTTGAGATAATTATTGAAACTAAAAATAATATCCTTTTGGGTTTAAAGCATGTGTACAAGGTAGATGTATTGTAAAATGGCAAAAAATTATACTATTGTAATAGTCACAAATTATTTATAGCATACATTGATATATTACATATTAATATATCCAGTGGCATCTGGAATTTCTGTATTACAGAAAGCAAAGCATAATTAAAATAACCTATTCCCAGAATGTTAGCTGATTCACCTTGCCTTCTTCTATAAGGTGACAAGGTTGTATCTCTAAAACTCTCTAATCTATAGCATATGGTGATAAGTTGCAGAAACATATTATCATCTCCAGAGCAAATAGTAGAAAAAGTCAACTGGAGAGATAAAATGGAATCCTAATCAAATACACATTTAATCCAAAAGATGGCAACAAAGGAAGAAAAATTGAACAAAGAATGGGTGTTTCAAATAGAAAATAATTAGCAAGAAGGTAGTCTTATATCCAACCAGAACACTATTTATATCAAGTATAAATAGATAAAACACTTTAATTAGAAGGAAGAGATTATCAGCCTGTATAACAAAGCAAGGCCCAACTATATGCTCTTTACAAAAAGTGGTCATTATGTATAACACTACAGATAGGTTAAAATAGAGACAAATGTTGTCATGAAAAAACTAATCATAAAAAGCTAGAGTGTCTATATTCATATCAGAGAAAGTAGGCTTCAATAAAGAGTATTTCCAGAAGTAAACATAAGCATTTCATAATGCTAAAAATCAATTTATAAGGAAGACAAAATAATCATGTGTGTATATGTATAATAACAAAACTTCAATGCACAGAAAGTAAAAACTGACAGGACTAAAGGAAGAAATAAACAAATACATAGTTGGAAGTATGAACATTCTTTTCCAAGTAAATAATAAAACACAAAAAATCAATTGAAATATGGAATATTTGCAAGTAATTTAACCTACTTGGCATTATAGAGCACATTAGCCAACAGCTGCAGAATTCCAGTATGTATGCAACATTCACTAAGGGAGACCATCTGTTGAACTAGAAAAGACAGTTTTGGCTTGAAAGAACAAGTGACAACCTCTGTGGAGAACCAAGTTTTAGATATGGTAAAATGAATGAGTTACTAATCTGAGAATTTGTTACTTTCATTATGCTTTATTTTCTCTAATATGGGGATTCCAGCCATCACTGGATGTATTAATATGAAACAGTAGTAGGACATTGGGTCCAGTGAGGAGGGGATATGCACAATAATATAGTAATGGAGAATGTAGGTGATAATAAAATGCTAGAACTAGTGTGTTAAACAGTGACGGAGGATAACTGGGGTGTGTGGAAGACATAGTTGGCATTTTGAGCAAGACTGATCCAATTATACACTATGGTGCTAAAATCAAGACTCATCTGGTGACCACTTCGCCCTACATGCTGCCTCCTGAAGATCTTACCTTCCTGATCCTGAAGCTTTTTCAGCATTCTCTGATTTCCATCAGTACCTATTGCTATCCCTACGTTTATCCCCAGGTTTTTCTCTCAACTCAAGTGTTCCTTCTGACACTTAGATCTGAGTTCTGTTGCCCATTTATTTTAAAACTTGGTCTGCCCTGAAACTTCTCCCAAAATGATAAAATATTATCTGTTTTCAGCTCTACATCCAACTCACTCCTCTTGGTTTGCCCACATTCAAGTAAAAGAATGGCTTTTAAAAATGTCTATGCAATCATGTGTGGCTGGTGACTTGGATCAGAATATTTTATTACTTCCTTCACATTGGGGGTGAAGAGTGGTGAGTTTCACTTAGCAATAGAAAAATTGCAGGTATCTTATAATTCAAGGTAGTATTCTGAGCATATAAACTTTATCTATGTTCCTGTTTTTATCTTAAGTCTCATTGAAATGTCAGATAATCGTTATGTGGTAAAGAATAATTTCATAGCAGTGCTGAAACATAGAGAAGAACAGACATAGAATCTTGAAATGTATTTGGAAAATAGAGGCTTTGATCCTATTAAAATAATAATAATGATAATAATGTATTTTAACAGTAATAGCAGCCAATATTTACATAGCACACACTATATATCATGGGCTATTCTAAGTCCTCTTTTATATATTAACTAATATAAAAATAATAACTGTCAGGTAGGTACAATTTCTCTTATAGCTAAGGAAACTAAAGCATGAAGATATTAAACCACTTTAAAAACAGCAATAATAAAAGAGATCCAGGAGAAAGTTCAAGTTCCGTTATGCCTGTTTCTTCTCTTTCCTATTGGGAAATCCCATTTGTTCTACCTCAAAAATGTCTTTAAACTCAGTCTATTTCTTCCTCTCTGCAATACCACTCTTGACTTTCATTCTTTGAATAAACTAATGCAAGAGCATTCTATCTGGTCTCTCTGCTTTGTTCTTATTTTTCCCTAAATCCAATTTCCATAAAATATCCAGAGATGAATTTTTAAAACATAATTCAGGTCATAACATGTCCCGTCACCCCTTAAAAATACTTAGATAACTTCCCTTTGCACTTATAATAACGTTAACTTATTACCATGGTCCAATCAATTCCACCTCTACAGAGCTTTCCCATCTTGCCTAAAGGCATTGTACCTCTTTTTCTGTGTGCTTCTATTTCTAAGCCTTCTACCACTTTTAAAAACAATTAAGCATGTGTGACTTTGTGGCGACTTTGTTTCCATCTGTTAACAGACCCTCCCCTCAGCTATCTGCATACCTCACTTCAACTATTTTTCAGGTTTCCCCCCAAGTTATCTCCTTTTTTGACTACCCTATCTAGAGTATGTCCCCTGATGTTTTTAGCACATCTCTGACTGCTCATACAATTAATCAGCGTCAGTTAATATTCTGTTTCTCTGTTTGTTTATCACTGATCTCCTCTACCATAATTTAATCTTTTAGGGACAAAACCTTTATCTTGTTTTCTCTCTTCCAAGTCTCTAGCATAGTGTCATTTTTTAGTAAATGTAATATAAATATTTATTAAATGGAAAGAGAGAACCTTGGAGAGATAACTGTTATTCCAAAAGAGCCCTGGTAGAATCAATAATTTGAAAGAGGCCTGTTGTGGGGTGGGGGGCAAGGCGACAAATACCTAATACAGGTGGGGCTTAAAACCTAATTAATTAAATTAATAATTTTTTAATTTTTATATCTTTAAATTTTACTTTAAATTCTGAGATACATGTGCAAAATGTGCGGTTTGTTACATAGGTATACATGTGCCGTGGTGGTTTGCCACACCTATCAACCTGTCATCTAGGTTTTAAGCCCCACATGCATTAGGTATTTGTCCTAATGCTCCCCCTTCCCTGACACCCACCCAAAAACAGGCCCCTGTGTGTGATGTTCCCCTCTCTGTGTCCATAAGTTTTCATTGTTCAACTCCCAATTATGAGTGAGAACATGTGGTGTTTGGTTTTCTGTTTCTGTGTTAGTTTGCTGAGAACGATGGTTTCTAGCTTCATTCATATCCCTGCAAAGAACATGAACTCATTCTTTTTTATGACCACAGAGTATTTTGTGGTGTATATGTGCCACATTTTCTTTATCCAATCTATTATTGATGAGCATCTAGATTGGTTCCAAGTCTTTGCTATTGCGAGTAGTGCTGCAATAAACATATGTGTGCATGTGTCATTATGGTAGAATGACCTATAATCCTTTGGGTATAAACCCAGTAATGGGATTGTGGGTCAAATGGTATTTTTGGTTAAAGATCCTTGAGGAATTCCTACACTGCCTTCCAAAATGGTTGAGCTAATTTACACTCCCACCAACAGTGTAAAAGTGTTCCTATTTCTCTACATCCTCCTCAGCATCTGTTGTTTCCTGACTTTTTAATGATTGCCATTCTAACTGGTGTGAGGTGGTATCTCATTGTGGTTTTGATTTGCATTTCTCCCATGACCAGTGATGATAAACTTTTTTTTCATGTTTGTTGGCTGCATAAATATCTTCTTTTGAGAAGTGTCTGTTTATATCCTTCACCCATTTTTTGATGAAGTTGTTTGCTATTTCCTTGTAAATTTGATTAAGTTCCTAGATTGTAGATATAAGACCTGTGTCAGATGGATAGATTGCAAAAATGTTCTCTCATTGTGTAGGTTTCCTGTTCATTCTGATGATAGTTTCTTTTGCTGTGCAGAAGCTCTTTAGTTTAACTATATTCCATTTGTCAATTTTAGCTTCTGTTGCAATTATTTTTTATGTTTTAGTCATGAAATCTTTGTCCATGCCTATGTCCTGAATGATATTGCCTAGGTTTTCTTCTAGGGTTGTTAGGTTTTTAGGTTTTACATTTCAATCTTTAATCCATCTTGAGTTCATTTTTGTATAAGCTGTTAGGAAGGGGTCCAGTTTCTGTTTTGTTTATGGCTAGTCAGTTGCCCCTAGTTTTCCATTGTGATCACTTTGCCCTTGAAAGTGCTTACCACCCATGGAATATTTAATCTGCAATATGAATCAAGGTCTTAATTTAAAAGAATAAAACCAGATGAATGGACATAGATGGAGGCGATGGTAGGGCTGTTTAAAGGTCTGAAATCCTCAGTGATTCAAAGTTCATAATATGTATGTGGTATGTAGATTTGTTATATTATCCCTAAATGACAACTTCCCAATCTTAGTAATCTGTCTACTTTATCAGAAAGGACTCTGATAGAAGATCAAGTGTTGTCTATGGGCAGATTAATAAAAAATATAAAATTGGCCAGGGATGGTGGATCATGCCTGTAATCCCAGCACTTTGGGAGGCCAAGGTGGGCGGATCACGAGGTTAGGAGTTTGAGACCAGCCTGACCAACATGGTGAAACCCCATCTTTACTAAAAATACAAATATTAGCCAGGCATGGTGATGCGCACCTGTAATCTCAGCTACTCAGGAGACTGAGGCAGGAGAATCACTTGAACCTGTGAGGTGGAGGTTGCAGTGAGCCAAGCTTGTGCCACTGCACTCCAACCTAGGTAACAAAGTGAGACTCTGTCTCAAAAAATGATTGTATTTATATAATTATATATATGTAAATTCTATATTAAAAATATATAATTTATATATAATTATATTTATTTATAGTATATACTATATAAATATATAGAATTTGTAATAATTTGTAATAAATAATTCTGTATATTATTTATATATTATATATAGTTATGTATGTTTATATAATCATCTATAATCAAATTTCTTATTGAGATTAAATCTTGTAAGAGTAAATTTGCATCTAAGGTTGTAAATATGCTAGATAATTTAGAAATTCAAGATTTATCCCATTATAATGTAACAAGTCTTTCTGATCTATAACCCTGTGGCTGTGATCAATTCTACCTACAATTCAACTATGTCATTGCCACGTGATGTTAGGCATCATAGGTTAAACCCGTTTAACCTATTTAGATCAAGATATCCTGATTTGTAAAATGAAAGGATTGCATTAAATTACTTCTTACATCTTTTATAGCTATTTACATTTCATGACTATAAATGATTTGTGATTTTTGAGGGAGTTACCCTGTTTGTTAATAATAACTTTAAGGTTTTGTACTTGCAAATCTATTGAAAACATTTTATATGTTCAGCACTTTACAGTTAATAAAAATCTGCGGACACTAATATTTGTAGTAATTATGTGAAACAGAATAATACTTTAAATTTTTTTTTTTTTTTTGAGACAGAGTTTCGCTCTTGTTACCCAGGCTGGAGTGCAATGGCGCGATCTCGGCTCACCGCAACCTCCGCCTCCTGGGTTCAGGCAATTCTCCTGCCTCAGCCTCCTGAGTAGCTGGGATTACAGGCACATGCCACCATGCCCAGCTCATTTTTGTATTTTTAGTAGAGACGGGGTTTCACCATGTTGACCAGGATGGTCTCGATCTCTTGACCTCGTGATCCACCCGCCTCAGCCTCCCAAAGTACTGGGATTACAGGCGTGAGCCACCGCGCCCGGCCTACTTTAAATTTTTAAAATAAAAATAGAGTTCTGAAGCAGTGGTCGATTTGCAAGAACTCATGGGACAAGCTAGTAAGTGGCAAAGCTGGAACTCAAAAGCTTGTCTCTTGATGTATCCAGTAGATCTTACAAAATCTCATGATTTACTTTCTGATCTAAGCATCTATCATGGACATACAATGTGCCTCCACAATCCAGGGAGGGACAGAGACAAAATAAGAAATTTCTGCAATGTACTGGGGTGAATACTATCATAGACATATGCTACTAGAACGCTAAGGATGTAGAGGAGAGAGGTTATTTTGGGAGTTGACCAAGACATCAATGGAAGAATGGTGTTTGAATAGGAATTCAAGAGGCAGACAAGATGACGAAGGGCATTCTAGGCCCAGAGATCAGCAAATTCCACGGGCATAAGATCTATACCTGGGAAGATAGGTATTTTACCAAGTCTGAGGGCAGAGGTACATACAGCATGATGGCATAATATAACTTGGGAGAAGTCTTCTGGAATGTGAGGATTAAAAAGCAGTTTACAGGTATACCTAAGAGATGTTAGTTCAGTTCTAGGCCACTGCAATAAAGTAAATATTGTAATAAAGCAAGTTACATGTATTTTTTTGTTTCACAGTGCATACAGAAGTTATGTTTAACTTTATTGTAGTCTACTAAATGTTTAATGGGATTACATAAAAAATGTACATACCATAGTTAAAAATACTTTATTGCTAAACAACATTAATGATCATCTGAACCTTTAGAGAGGTGAAATCTTTTTGCAAGTGAAAGGTCTTGTCTCTAGGTTGATGGCTGCTAATTAATCAGGGGGTGGTTACTGAAGGTTGAGGCAGCTGTGTGTGGCAATTTCTTAAGAAATTTCTTGAAAAATAAGATGACAATACAGTTTGCTGCATCGGTTAACTCTCCCTCTTCTAAAGATTTCTTTATAGTATACAAATCTTCTTTGAAAATTGGAGCCAGTCTCCTCATAGGCTACTGCTGCTTCAGCAACTAAATTATATAATATCTCAATTTTTCTTGCTGTCATTTAAACAATGTTCATAGAATTTTTACCAGCAGTAGATTTCACCTCAAGAAATCACATTCTTTGCTCATTCATACTAAGTTCTCATCCATTCAAGATTTATCATAAGATTGCAGTGATTCAGTCATGTCTTCAGGCTCCATAAGTTATTCTAGCAATCTTAATATTTCTACAACATCTGTAGTTACTTCTCCAATAAAGTCTTGAACCCCTCATAAAATCAACCACCATAAGGGTTGAAATCAACTTCTAAACTCTAGTTAATGTTGATATGTTAACCTCTCACGAATCAGGAGTGTTCTTAATATCATTGAGAATGATGAATCATTTCCAGAAAGTTTTCAGTTTACTTTGCTGAGATCCATCTGAAGAATCATTATCTATGATACCTACCACCTTACAATATATTTCTTAAATAATAAAACTTGAAAGTTAAAATTACTGTTTGATTGATGGACTTCGGAATGAATGCTGTGTTACTAGGCATGAAAACAACATTAAATGAAACGAAATGAAAACAGCATTAATCTCCTTCTACATCTTCATCAGAGCCTTTGGGTGACTAGATGTATTGACAATGAGCTCTAATATTTTGAAAGGAATCTTCTTTTCTCAGTAGTAGGTATCAACTACTTTTAAGCCAGTAGGCTTAAAATGTTCAGTAAATCAGGCTATAAATGTATGCGCTGTCACCTGGGCTTTGTTCTTCCATTTATAGAGCACAAGAAGAGTAGAATTCTGCTTAATTCTTAAGGACCTAGGATTTTTAGAATAGTAAGTGAGCATGGGCTTCAGCGTAGAGTCACCAGCTGCGTTAGCCCCTAACAAGACAGTTAGCTTATCCTCTGGGGGAAGCCAGGCATTGACTTCTGACTAGCTACGCAAGTCCTAGATGGCATCTTCTTTCAATAAAAGACTGTTTTGTCTACATTGAAAATCTGTTGTTTAGTGGAACCACCTTCATCAGTGATCTCAGCAGATCTTCTGAATAACTTCCTACAACTTCTATATCAGTACTTGCTGCTTCTCCTTTCAATTTTATGTTATGGAGTTGCCTTCTTTCCTTAAACCTCATAAGCCAACTTCTGCTACTTTCAAACTTTTCTTCAGCAGTTTCCTTATCTCTCTCAGCCTTCATAGAATTAAAGAGAGTTAGCGTCTTGCTGTGGATTAGACTTTGTCTTAAGGAAATGTGGCTGGTTTGATCTGCTATCCAGACCATTAAAACTTTCTCCATATCGGCAATAAGGCTCTTTTTACTTTCTTATCATTTGTGTATTTCAGTAAACAATTTACATTATCATCTGTGTGTTACACTGAACACATAAATGATAAAGTAAAAACCAGCCTTATTGCTGATATGGAGCAATAAGACTATTCCCTGGAATAGCACTTTTAATTTTCCTCCAAAACTTTTTCTTTGTATTCACAGCTTGACTAATTGTTTGGTGCAAGAGGCCTAGTAAGTCTGTTTCATCTTTCAACATGTTTTCCTCACTAAGCTTAATTATTTCTAGCTTCTGATTTTAAGTGAGAGACATGTAATTCTTTCTTTACTTGAACAAGTGGAAGCCATAGTAGGGTGATTAATTGGCATAATTTTAATATCATTGCATCTCCAGGATAGAGAGGCCCAAGAATAAGGAGAGAGATGGGGAACAGCCTCGTGGTGGAACAGTCAGGACACACACAACACTTATCGATTAAGTTTGCTGCTTATATGGACAAGGGTCATGGTGCCTCAAAACAATTACAGTAACATCAAAGACCATTGATCACAGATCACTGTAATGGATATAATAATAATGAAAAATTTTGAAATATTGTGACAATTACCAAAATGTGACACAGAAACAAAGTGAGCACAAGCTGTTAAAAAAAAAATGGCACCAAAAACTTGTTGGACATAGGGTTGCCACAAACCTTCAATTTATAAAAAAAAAATAGAGGCCAGGCACGGTGGCTCATGCCTGTAATCCCAGCACTTTGGGAGGCTGAGGCAGGCAGATCACCTGAGGTTGGGAGTTCAAGACCAGCCTGGCCAACATGGAGAAACCATGTCTCTACTAAATATACAAAATTAGCCAGTGGTGGCACATGCCTGCAATCACAGCTACTTGGGAGGCGGAGGCAGGAGAATTGCCTGAACCCTGAAGGTGGATGTTGCAGTGAGCTGAGATTGCACCAGTGCACTCCAGCCTGAGCAACAAGAGTGAAACTCCATCTCAAAAAAAAAAAAAAAAAAAAAAGAGTGAAGCACAATAAAAGGAGGAATTCCTGTATGTCATGTTAATATTTGAACTTAACTGAGTACAGCCTTAAGGCTTTCAACAGAATGGTGAGAGCAACAGATTTATGTCTCTGAGAGATCACCTTGGAACACAAGAATGATTGTAATTGTTGAAACTGTGGACACAGGAAGACTAACTAGAAAACTATAATAACTTATAGTAAGCATATACAAAACACAAACCTGTACACAAATGTTCAGCATAGCTTTATTCATAAATTCCCAAAGCTGGAAACAAACAAGATGTCCTTCAAGGGGTGAATGAATAAATAAACTCAGGATACATCCATGCAATGGAACATTATTCAGACATAAAAAGAAGTGAGCTATCAAACCACCAAAGACACAGAGGAAACTTAATTGCTCAAGGAAACAAACTAGTTTGAAAAGGCTACATACTACATTATTCCAACTAAACAAAATCATGAGAAAAGCATAGCTATCAAGACAATAAAAAGATTGGTGTTTGCCGGGTGCCTGGGAGGGATCTGGGAGGAATGAATAGGTGAAGCACAGGCGATTTTTAGGGTGATGAAACTAATCTGTGTGCCACTGTAAAGGAAGATACATGATGTTATGTATTGGTCAAAAATTCGCAGAATTTAAAACACACAGAGAATGAATGTTAATGTAAACTGTAAACTTTAGTTAATAATAATGGATCAATATAGGTTCCTTGATTCTAACAAATGTGCCACACAAAAGCAAAATATTAAATAGTGGAAGCTATATTTGGGGGTGAGTTTATATGGAAACTGTACTGTCTGTTCAATTATATATACATGTATACACACACACAATATACACACACATATATGTGCCGAATATAGGGGAGTAGCAATAAGGCTTAGGGTATTACATTCAACTTGAGAGGAATATATAAGGACAAACTAGATTTAAGTAAAAAGAGAAAGACAATTGTTGGAATAAAGATAAGAATCTTTTTTAAATTCATAGTATTCATTATAACTGTGCAGGAAAATAAATATAAAAGCATGGATAAATCAGTAGTGACCATAGAAGAGATAGAGGGGAATTTTCTTTATTAGTTATATTTCCCTATGATAGTTTTTCCTAATTCAATAAATAGGTATTACTATTTCTCTTAGGAATTCATCATATAGTATTTTCTAGATTACAATATATTGTCTCATACTATTGCTTTATGAGGAAACAGTCATATATATAAAGAAAGTACTATTGTTAAGGTAATGTCCACAATACACTTGCTTTGGAATAACCTGGGTTACATGTTAGAAACTCAAAGTACAGGTCTCATTAAAGACTTTTAAAATGGAATTTTAGTGTTGGGCCTAGGAATATATATTTTAAGCCTCTGTCACAAATATGCTTATGTTCATTATATTTTATTTTTCTCAAAGTGTCTTTCAGGCACTGTATATATAACTGAATAAGATAGAATAAAGTCCCTGCTCACATGGCAAATACTATAGGAGCAAGACATAATAAACAGACAAATACAAAAGATAATATTAGACTATGAAAAACATTTGTGATGGTGTGTAGAGAAGTGATTAGAAAAAGAATTTCTCTTAGAAGGAACTATGTAGCTAAACCATCAAAGACTATAGATAACCACACATAAATGGAAGGAAACCACATGTAAATATAGATAACCGCATAGAATATAGTAATCACACATAAATGGAAGGAAAAAGTGCTGGGCAGAGGGCACAGTAAGCACAAAGGTGTCCAGATAGGAGAATCCTTTCATGGACAAGAGGCTGAGAGAATCCAAGATATCTAGAACAGATGAACGAGGGAGAGGGTGAGAGAGTGGGTTAATCTGGTAACTTGTAGGTATATAACCAAACCCCTCAAAGTTACTGTTATAAAACAAGTATTTTGTTATACTCATAGGTCAGTGGGTCAAGGTTTTGGCCAGAGAGTAGCAAGGAAGGCTTGTCTCTGCCCCACCATGTCTGGCACCTCTTGGAATCGTGGAGCCTTCTTCACTCTCTTGCCTGGCACCTAACCTGGGAAGACTTAGAACCCACTGGGACTGTTGACCAAAGCACAGACATGTGGCCTCTTCATGTGACCTGGGCTTTCCACAGCATGGAGGCTGATTTCTGAGGAAAGGCCCAAGAGTGAAAATCCACAGAGTAAGCATTTCACAAGATCTAAGCAGAAGCAACATGATCTTTGATAACCTAGTCTATGAGGTCCCATAGCATTACTTCACCCATATTCTATTAGTTAAAGAAGTCATTCAGATTCATAGGATAGAGATATAGAATGCTATCTCTCAGTGGGACAAATATCAAGAAATTTGGGATCACTTTTTAAAAACCTATACATAGCCAGAAGCCAGATAATAAAGGATCTTTTAAACCATCATGCAGAGTTTTACTTTAATCTAATTGCAAGAAGGAGCCATTGCAAAATATCAAGTAGGGACATTACAATGTACAAACTGACTTAAGGGACTTTAACCTTATCCACTGCATAGTAAATATACTTAAAAAAATACCAAGAATGAATTTCATAAAATCTTGCTAATGGCCATCAATTAAAGGAGAAGCAGCTCATGTAACTTCCCTTTTTTTTTTTTTTTCAAACAACATGCCATAACAGATATGTTTTTAAAAATACTGTGTTCGACCAAGTGTGGTAGCTCATACCTGTAATTCTAGCACTTTGAGAAGCCAAGGAGGGAGGCTATTTTGAGTTCAGGAGTTCAAAACCATCTGGACAACATAGTGAGAATTTGTCTTTACTAAAAATCAAAAATATTACCCAGATGTGGTGGCACACGCTTGTAGTCTCAGCTACTTGGAAGGCTGAGGCAGGAGGATCACTAGAGCCTGTGAGATCAAGACTGCAATGAGCTGTGTTTATGACACTTCACTCCAGCCTGGATAACAGAGTGAGACTGTCTCAACAAATAAAAAAATAAAAAAATAAATAATAAAATAGATCTTAGAATTTTAAAATATGGAAAGGGCTTCCTTAATATATTATCTTGTAAAACGTCTCCATTTTCATGATGAAAAATGTAATTTGGAGAGGTGAATATCTTGACAAAGATTTCAGAGCTAATCAGTGGACTATTGCGTGGTCTAGGTAATAAACGAGAAATTTGAGTAGAGAGAGAGAAAAAAAACATAGATGTGATGCTATGATCATACTCTATGATCATATGATGCAATTTCCCCTTCTATTTCCAAGTAATGAAATATTTTCATGTACATTATTTAATTTGGTCCTCATTACTCTATAAAGTAGCAAGGGTGGGCATTAATGTCTCCATTTTATAGATTAAGCAATAAAGGCTTAGATGGGTCACCTAGCTAATTATATGTAAAAACTTGAATTAGAAATGTATATCACCTGCTTCCATTTCAAGATTCTTAGTCAAATGAAGAAAAAGAGGATATCTTTATCAAAATAAAGCAAAGTATATATAAAAGCTATAACATAGCTTTTCAATACTAAACATACCATGATGTAAATCAAAGCAGTTTTCCAAGACTTCAAATGTTTTCAAACATCCATGTGATTGATATTTTATATATAAAGTATGGAGAAAATTAGCTAATTTTCCCTTTTCAAACAGGCTTTCTGGCATTTTTTAAGATCTTCATACCAGGATGCAATAAAAAATTAGAAAATACTGATACACACATAGAGAAAGTTCACACTTCTTTGCAGAGGGTTACTGCTTGACCTTTTGTTTTGCTTCAGACTTTCTGTATTTGTTTTGGTGGAGAGAAAGCAGCTGCTCTGTTCTAGATACGTAGTAGATGTCAGAAGTGAGTGAAGCAAAAATTTTTTTTAAGAAAAAAATGACACATCCATTATAAATGTTTATTGAAAGTATATTGTCATTACTAATTCCATATCTGTCAACATCTGGCCAACTTCTATGTGTTGCAAATTTTTCATTCTCTACTCTTTTAAGCTACCTAATCTATTATCTTTATTGTCTTGAGCTCCTTAGTTGAAAATTAAAACAGGGAAAATGGTCAGTTATTTTGGGATAAACAAAAAGTTAACCTGTATCTCATTTTATATATTTCTCATAACTAAAATCATAAACATATACTTTTTAAAAATGAAATTAACATTTTAATTTTACATGTATTTGAGGATTTAAAGATAATCTACTGAGGAGTAAAACATGAAAGAAATAGCTTTGGTCCTCAAGGGCTTGCTTTCTGATGAGGGAGACAAAACAGACAATCAAGAATTTATAAAATCCAAATAAATTTACTATTAAGAGCAAAAATATGTGCTGTAGGGACTAGGCACTGTTTTCAGTTTAGAAAACTATAGCAAGCAACTCCCTTAGAAACAATTTGAATATAAGATGTTTGATCTAGAGCCATAAAGTCATTCTTATTCAGAGTAATAAGAAAAATCAGAACATAGAGTTATGCGAAATCTTAAAGGATGAATAAATCTTATTGGAGGAAGAGGATTTAAAGATCAATTTATAGAACTTTCTGGCTAAAGTTTTAATACTAGGCAGTGGTGGAGAACAAGGTAAAATGGAAAAGAGCAGGGGAAGAACTTTAATAGTATTAATAATTTAAAATTGGTTCTAAGTCAGTAAGAAGTTGAAAACTTTCATCAAGAAAGCAGTTCCATGACAGCAAGGTTGCCCACATCCTCTTCAAAAAAAGTGCAGTAGCAAGTATTTTTGTATGTCCACGTATCAATAGAAGGAGTCTTTCTCTTTATCTTTTGAATCTGCACATGGCCATATTGCTTGCTTTGGTCAATGGGGCATTGGAAAATTTGATATAAGCAGAGGCTTAAATTGTTCTTGCAAACTTGGTCTTGCCCTCCTTTGCTGTTGAAAATCCTTAAAACAACATAAGAACAAGCCCAAACTTGCCTATTAGAAGAAAGAGACTAGTCATTCTGGACACTCCAACAATTCTAACAGATTACCCAGACATGTCAATAAGGCCATCTGAGAATTTTTAGCCCCAGACAAAATGACAGTTGATAGCAGAGATGAGCCAAGTTGCTCAAGACCAGAAGAACCACCTATTGACCCATAGAATTGTGAGCAAATAAAAAGTTTTCTTAAGTTCCTGCGTCTTAGTGTAGTATGTTACATGGCAAAAATTAACTGACATAAAAAACTATAGGAATGGCAAGCATACTAAAACTTCATGTATACTCTGGGAAAGTCAAGTTTAAACAAGCATCAGCAGAATTATTAACCAAATCTCCTTCATTCCTAAGACTATCTTAGATAAAGTCTCAGTCCTCTGTACTTTCATTGCACAAATTATACTATAATGTTCTTTCCTTTGGATAATGTCACCCACTTAGCCATTAACTCTGAGGGTCAGAGATCATGTACACTTTGATTGCTGTTGTGTCCGCATTATTTTTGTAGTGCCTAGTATGTCGTATGCATTCAATAAATGTTTGTTGGATAAAATGGCTAATAAGAAAAGCCATCATGTATATACAATAGCAAAAAACATACATGTATCTTTCTTAAGATATACATGAAGTCCTTAAAATTAGCTCAGGATCTTATCTATATAGAAGACTTTTCCAGGGCCATTGAGTACGACATGCATCCTGCCATATAATAATCTATTTGACGCTTGTTATTGTCTTTCCAGTTATATATAATCTTGACTCCTCAACTCAGATTAATCCAGTGCTCTATCCCAGTTAAGCTATCTCAGGCATTCCCGGGTAAACTTGCTTCAGGTTTGACCCACCCTGACACTACAGTGTGCCATGACCTCATAGGTAAAAGCTGGATATTACTTCTTATGCAATTTAATCGCATGAAAATGAATATCAGTATTTTTATTTAACTGTTTTCTAAATTTATGCCTTTGCTCCATAATCAAAGAGGACAGTTTTATTATTTTCAACAAATCATGGGAATGACAACATGTTGAGCTTAATTTTCATGTCAATTATAATTAATATCTTTTCTAAACAAACAGGAAAACATCTCATTTCACTCAATTACAACATAACACCAAAAATAAATCAATCAGATTTAAATTGACTGAAACCTAATTTCTACCACTTTGTTTTTTTCCGTGATAGATTAATTTCTGGCTCTCATTATGTATCCTACCTAAGGAAATATCTGCAACTAAACTTAAGACCATGTTTCTACTTGAAGAACACCCATAGAGTGTATGTTAAAACTATAGACGAGGGCCTAAAGGTGTTGGAGTCATTTCCTTATCATCACCCTACTTCTCACCCTATAACCTATTGCTTTTTTGTTTGTTTGTTTTTGAGATGGAGTCTCACTCTATCACCAGAGTGGAGTGATCTCAGCTCACTGCAACTTCTGCCTCCCCGGTTCAAGCGATTCTCCTGCCTCAGCCTCCCGAGTAGCTGGGACTACAGGTGCACGCCACCACTCCCAGCTAATTTTTGTAGTTTTAGTAGAGACGGGGTTTCACTATATTGGTCAGGCTGGTCTCGAACTCCTGATCTCAAGTGATCCACCCGCCTCAGCCTCCCAAAGTGCTGGGATTACAGGCGTGAGCCTCTGCACCTGGCCTTCCCAACCTATTTCTAAAGAAGGATTTGCATATTATGTGATTGGAATCTAAGTTATACCTGTTTTTTTTGTTTGCTTATTTTTATAAAAGAGGAATCTTTAGCTAGTCACAGATAATAAACACAGAAGTAGAAAATAATTTTCTCATTTTCGTGGCCTGGAATTTCATTTGTTCTCTGTGATTTCTAGTTTCTCGTAACAATGAACTGATTTCGACTGTATCCCCAATGTAGTTACATCTTGCTTTGGCTTCTACTAGGTGAAGCTGAACTTCATCAGTGTTCCAGAAAAAACTACCTCATCTTTTCTGCTCAGGGGCAAATCTTAACCTGAAGACAACATGGATGCTTCCTTTTCATTTATATGCAGAGATTCTGTTAGTGGGAGCAGTAAATGATCCTATCCAAATAACGTATGGGCTTTAGGAAAAAAAGCTACAGAACATTTGATTTACAGCTACTTCAACAAACTGTACTCATTGTTGTAAGTTGAGGCACTTAGATTGTTTTGCTTTTCAAATGCTCTATGTGATTGCAACTGTTAAGGAACTCTAGTGATATATCATTGACAAAATCAGAACAGTATTAAAATTTTCAGTTCACAATTATTCCAAACTGAATATAGAAGATGTTATGTCTTAATGCTGCTGAGGTACTCAGACTGCACTGATAAAATTCTTATGAATTAATTTAAACAAAAGTGAAACAACTGTTATTCTAACAAATTGAATCCAAAGTGCTCATTGTCTATAGTATTTCATGTACTAACATTAGGAATAGTGCTGCCTATAACTTTTTTTTTTTTTTTTTTGATACTGAGTCTTGCTCTGTCATTAGGCTGGAATGCAGTGGCACAATCTCAGCCAACTGCAACCTTCACCTCTTGAGTTCAAGCAATTCTCCTACCTCACCTTCCTAAGTAGCCGGGACTACAGGTACGCACTACCCTGCACAGCTAATTTTTGCATTTTTAGTAGAGATGGGATTTCACCCTGTTTGCCGGGATGGTCTGTATCTTTTGACCTCATGATCTGCCAGCCCTGGCCTCCCAAAGTGCTGGGACTATAGATGTAAGCCACCATGCCCAGCCTAAAACTTTATATATTCTGAATTGTTTCTATAAAACATTGATCTATGATTTAGAAAAATATCAATATTCAGCAGAGAAATGGCTTTACAGCTAGTGCTCGACTTACAACCACGATTGGTTCTGACAGACCGGTTGTAACACAATTTGGTTGTAAGTTGAGTAGGCTGTATGTACAGTACTGTGAAATGATGTTATAAAAATCTTTAAGTCATATTTTATCATAATTTTCTTTCATTGTTGTTATATATAATAATTTTCTTTGTTCATTTTGTGCCATTTGTATCATCTCTACATCATTTCGTTTCTTATTTTTACATTCGTCAGGTTTAAGTAAAACACTGCATTACCAGTACAACTGGTTTAATATTTGCAAAACATACAAAATTACAAAATACAGGTGCATACAAAAATACAAAATACAGGTGTAAACAAAAATACAAAATACAGGTGTAAAAAATACCATAGGAAACATTTTCCCAATTGCAAAACATATCAAAATATATAAACATGTACGAAACATTTTATTGGCTGCTGGTGCTTGGCTGAGGATCGTTGATGTCGTCATCTGAGGCAGCAGTTGGGGTTACCGGAGTTGGTTTTTTTCATAAACATGGTGAGCTTTGTCTGAATTGTATGTTTCTTTTTTTCTTCATAAATTTCACGATACGGACGAAACACATCGTGCGCCATCCGTTCAATCCTTGCAAATTGTTCGATGTTTGGGTCCATTGCTTCAAAATGTATAAGAAGTTTATTTGGAGGGGTTTGATGAAAAATATCCAAGACACAAAACACAAATTGCTGTACCGAGTCTGGGATAACAGTTGAAATGGTGCACACGGAGATGGTAGTGCTGCCGGAAGCTGGTCCGCACTGTCGTACGCCCAGCTGGGCAACATTTGCGCTGCCAGACGTGGAGCAGTCATGGCTAGCGATTGTGGTCATAAAGTCGAATGGTCGTAAGTTGCATAGGTCGTAAGTCGATCAATTCCTGTATTAGTTATATGACATGCATTTCATTAACTAAAAGGGTCAAAGTTAAGCAACTGGCATACCCTGAGATGAATTAATTAACATATCAAATGATCTATGTGTAATGCTTAGAAAAATCCAATGGACTATTTTTAGTTATCTCACCTTGCCTACTCAATTTTTAAACAAAATCACAAATCCACTGAACAAATTGATTCTTCCATTGTGTGTTCAGACAAAAGAACATCCATTCCAACAAGTCTGTGTGTCTGTATTGAAAATGTGTTTCTAAAAGTTGCAGTGGTAAAGATTCCAACTTCAGTATTTAAATCTTATTAATTTAATTTGACAACATTTTATCAATTTTTTATTGCGTTATTACATGGTACTATATTTTATAGTGAACACTGACTAGAGAGCTGTTATTTGGGGAGCGAACTATAAAATTCTTTTGAGGAATAGAGTTTTTTAGAAGCACATCTTAGCATGGCAGTTTGGTTGTATGCACCTTGGGCTATTCACAACGGGCTTGGCACTTGACATGCTCGTATGGTGATCTATATAAAAAATAACTGCATTGGGAGAATGACAACAGCCAGGGAAAAACATTGTGTAAAGGGTATCTGGTGTAAAAGGGGTTCAGTAGGAGGCCAGCAGAATTTAGAAGAAAATCTGCCAATGATGTTTGACTCAGGAGATTTTTACAAGAATCTCTGGGCAGACACTTCTTTGGCAGAAATATCATGGAAGTGATGCCGTTTATTTGTTTTGTTTTGTTTTAGATCCTATCATGTCGCACAACTTCATTTTGTCCTGTTCCATTGCTGGTGATATTAACTTTGATTATTTGACTAATCTTTTCTAGCATCTACTTAACTTTTATACAGTAAAGCCACTCATTTTTTCCTTAAACTTAATTACTTTGTAAGAGGTATTTTGAGGCTGTATAAGCATGCTGCTTCTTACCAAAATTGTGATATATTTATTTATATGAGCATGAAGTCGTGGAATTCCTATTTTAATGAATGGGTTACAATCATTATTTATTTTATTATATTTTATTTTTGACAACCTCACAGCCATTATACTAATTATTTATTTTGATGTCAAGATGCCTTTGTTCAATAGGAGCCTTTTCCTTCTGGCCCCCCTGGTTCTTTGGACATGTCTAGAACAATATTTGAGAACCTTGTGTTTTGGCAAACTAAGATGTTTTGGGATCATTTAATATTATCGTCATCCCCAACCTGAGATCAGCCATTATCTGCAAGGAGCCCTGGTTCATTTTAGGTGGGTAATAAAAATAGTATCTGGTACTGGATGTGCTGATCTATATGGGGATATCACTGTACCTAGGCCCGGCCAGTGTACAAATACTTATATTTATTCATTTATCTACCATTCTATCTGCCTTTCTTTCATCTACTTATCTATCTACTGTCTATTTAATCATTCTTTCATCTGTCTAGGTACCTATTTATCCATCTATTATCTATCTATCGAAACCATGAATTCACACTGTTATCTTCTATTTAAATGCAATACCACATTTCTGGTGGCGTATTCTAGTTTTTTACCTTTTGATTTCCAAGTTTCTTCAACAGTGAAACACTTAGCTCCCATTATGCTGAATTTATTTACTTATTTGTTCAATTTACCTGAATGCAATCAATCTCTTATCCTTTCTATCCCAAGTCTCTGTACCCACCCCCAGCATGGTCCCCCTCTCACCCCCTTTAGCTCTAATACCTTATTCTAAGCTACCATGGCTCCATCCTCTCCCTTCACTGTGGTCCTACCTAATAGCTTTGAGACTTAATTGTTCAAAAAAAAAAGGGGGAGGGGGAAGAGATAAAGAAGAGAAGGATGAGAAAGTGGAAGAGAGAAAAAATTTTAAATAATGAAGTGGAAAGTTAACTGAAATAGTAAATTATGAGAGAAGATCAGTTAAACAGAAGCTTTTTGGAAATTTCTCTAGAGATATGAGGTAGGTGGAAAGAAAAAACATAGTATTTAACCATCAAAGTAGAGGCAATCTCATTTAATGCATAAGTGAAAATTAGAATTAAAAAGAATTCTACAAAGAAGCATTCTCTAGAAGCAATAGAGCAATTAGATATTATTCTCAGGAGATCTCTAGTCATAGGTATGCATGAGACAAAGGTTGTCTTGGGCAAGTATAAATTATACATGTGTTCATTTAATCACTTATATTCATATGAATATTTGAGTTCTTATGATTTGCCAGGCATATCATAAGATATGAGGATTACAAAGATAATGATTGGTTTTCTGACCTTTTCTTCTCTAATTATTTTCCCTTCAGTCCATTCTCATCCCAATAATTTATTGTTGGTATATCTTTCTTGTTAAAAAGAAAACAAGATTTAATAAATTACTTATATCCTAGTGAATATAATTACAATGTTTTATGTATCCCAGTTACATTTGAATTTTATACTATAATGGCAGAAGCAAGATGCAGAGAAATTGTGAAATTTCAGCTACTGTTACATTATAGGTATGTGGTTGTTACTGAAAATATTTGATAATCAGTACAGCAAAGGACCAATAAAAAGAGATGGTAGTTATCAACAACTGGTACATTCCTTATAGATATACTAACTAAATATTAAATCTGTCTTTGGGGTAGTTGAGAAAGGATAGCAAAATTTCAGAATACAGGATAAATTGGAGACTGAAACATAGTTACTTACAGAGCACAGTGTTTGGGCCTGGAAAAAGTCAAATAATTGAAAATATGAGTACTGCATGAGAGGCAGATGAATGAAATATTTGGGAAACTCTGTGAATATATGGTTAAGTCTGGGGCATTAGGCTGGCTTTCCCTGAAGAGGATATATATAAACTGATCAGAAGGACTTTGGTGAAAAATTTTCAAGTGAGGTGAGGGAGAGTAAGAAGAAAAAACATCTGGCTTGATGTAAAAGCATTGAAAGCCAAAGAGTCCTACTCTACTACTAATAAAATATATAAAAGAATATCATTTGGTGGTTTGGGAAACATATAAATATTTCAGAATTATCCAACTCTACACTTTAATTATACACTTCTGATGACATAATAAGGTAGGATTCTTTAATACTCATTTTATAATTGAACAAATGAAGGATCAGAAGTGTTTAGTCACTTTGTTGGAGTTTACATGACTTGAAGAATGGTCTTATGATTTCTGTCAAGCTTAGGGCTCTCTTTTCAACCTATGATTGTCAATATCAAAGAAAAATTGCACCAGATAGAGCTAAATAGGCAAGAACGATTTTATTCAAGACTATTGTAATAGAGGTCAACACTACTGTAATAGGGGAGAGAGACTGAACTCACCTACACTCTACACTAAGACAAAAGGCAAGAGAGTTAAGTGCTGGGGTGACTTAGTGGAAGAGTAATGGAGGCCATAAGAGACAGCTCGGTCAATGTTATTGGGCCACCTGGGTTTGTTAATTGGCCCTTATAGAATTTAAGCTTCTACCTTCCCACAGATACTGGGAGATAGAGGCACTAGCTTACTCGATGATTACATTTCAAAGAGATGGCCTCCAGGTTTTTGGGAAAGACCATTCCTCAGTTGAAAACTAGCAGGTGCCTGGGAAAAAATCTACATCAAAAAGGGAAAGAAGTGCTAAAAAAAAAAAAAAAAAAAAAAAAAGATTGGGGGAGGTCAGGAGCCTGTAGTCAGAAAGAAACTGTTTAATGTTTAGTGAAGCAGTGGCGGAATATTATGGACCTCTTAGTCATTATGATCTACGCTATAATTAAGATTATTCACATTTAGTGAAGTTAAATAATGGTAGGGGCTTATGAAACATCACAAATGTGAGTGATCATGGAGTCATAGAGTCTCTTTCTTTTCTTTCTAGGTCCTGCTTAATTCATTCCCTCCAGGCAGCCTTCCTAGTATCACATTATAAAATGCTCTAGAAATAGGCTCACTATTTTCAAAATGCTTATCACATTTGCAATTAGTTGTTTAATGACTATCATCTTGTTTGGTTCCCAGCTCTCAAAGTATGGACTTGGGAAGATCTTGCACACTGCTGCATCCCTATTACTTAGAACACAGCTTGGCCCCATCAACTGAGCCATAAGTGTTTCTTTAGTCAACAGATACCAGTTGAGTCAGGGAGGGATAAATATGAGAACAAACAGAGAGAAAATTCTTTTTTCTTTCTGTTTCTTACAATTTCCTTTTAAAATTATTATTTTAATTTATTTATTATACTTTAAGGACTGGGGTACGTGTGCAGAACATGCACGTATGTTACATAGGTATACATGTGCCACGGTGGCTTGTTGCATCCATCACCCCATCATCTACATTAGGTATTTCTCCTAATGCTATTCCTCCCCAATCCCCCTACCCCCTACTATCCCTCCCCTAGCTCCCCACCCCCTGATAGGCACCAGTATGTGATGTTCCACCCCCCACCATGTCCATGTGTTCTCATTGTTCAACACCCACTTATGAGTGAGAACATGTGGTGTTTGGTTTTCTGTTCTTGTGTCAGTTTTCTGAGAATGATCATTTCCAGCTTCATCCATGTCCCTGCAAAGGACATGGACTCATCCTTTTTAATGGCTGCATAGTATTCCATAGTGTATATGTGCCACATTTTCTTTATCCAGTCTATCATTGAGAGGCATTTGGGCTGGTTCCAAGTCTTTGCTATTGTGAACAGTACCACAGTAAAGATATGTGTGCATGTGTCTTTATAATAGATGATTTATAATCTTTTGGGTATATACCCAGTAATGGGATTGCTGGGTCAAATGGTATTTCTAGTTCTAGATCCTTAAGGAATCTCCACACTGTCTTCCACAATGGTTGACCTAATTTACACTCCCACCAAATGTGTAAAACTGTTCCTGTTTCTTCACATCCCCTCCAGCATCTGTTGTCTCCAGATTTTTTAATGAACACCATTCTAACTGGCATGAGATGATATCTCAATGTGGTTTTGATTTGCATTTCTCTAATGCCCAGTGATGATGAGAAAATTCTTAAGGATCAAGTTGTCTTTTAAGTCCATTAAGGATTTCTTTTAGCCCAAACTAATTTCTTTCCATAAGCCCCTGCTATTGGTGTGTGACCTATTGTCACTAGCTGATTGAGGGTTCTACAGAGGTCAGAACAATTTTCCATTAGATCATAGGTTTACCAAGGAAAGGACCTTTTCTCCCTTTATCAGACTCTGGGTAGGCAGCCTCTAAATATGGAAAAGTCTAATTAACTTATACCTCTGAATCTATATTTTTTAAGAATGATGAGTGAATGATATAGCTATTGGCATGATGTGTAAGGTTACCCATGCACCCATTTTGGAAAACTTAGTTCTTTATGAGTTCTCAGTGAGGAGGTAATAAACATTAGGATGTTTGTGTTGAGATCATTCTATTTTATTATGTATTTTTTTTTCTTGAGACAGAGTCTTGCTGTCTCACCCAGGCTGGGGGTGCAATGGCTCCATCTCGGTTCACTGCTGCCTCTGCCTCCTCAGTTCAAGCAATTCTCTCTACCTCAGCCTCCCAAGTAGCTGAGATTATAGGCATGCGCCACCATGCTCAGTGCATTTTTGTATTTTTAGTACATGGGGTTTTGCCGTGTTGGTCAGGCTGGTCTCTAACTCCTGACCTCAGGTGATCCACGTGCCTTGGCCTCCCAAAGTGTTAGGATTACAGGTGTGAGCCACTGCATCCGGCCGAGATCACTCCATAAATAACCCTTTTGAAGAGTCACACTCTTACAGAGCAGAAATCAAGATATCTCTATTGTATGTCTTATTGGATACAGGTTAATGTAGTGACATGATTATTAGTGATAGACAAAGCCGTATAAAAATTCAGGATTCTTAACCACAACAACAATTGATTTATCCTACAGAATATTCAAAGTGGTTTGCTGTTGTTGAAAGGGTGCATAGAGTAATAAGATTGGATCTCATTTAAAAGTCTGATTTTTAAAATGTTCCATTGAATCTGTAGTGCATTTAAGAACTTCTTCAGATATTTTTTTCTGTGAGCCTGGCACTAGAGTGGTGCCTTGGTTCAAGCAGTTCACAGCTGGGAGTACTTCACATTTTTATTCTCCTTCTGTTCCCCACCCACAACACTCAACAGTTCATAGAGTCAGCGGAACAAATCAACACCTCTTCATAGCCACCGAACTTTCTCAGAATGTAGACATAATAGAAAGTTTAACAAAATAAACACAGCTAATTAAGTAAAAATGATGACAAAAACCACCACACAAAAACTGACATCTAGCATTTTAATAGTTGTCAGATGTCAGCCAAGGAAAAAGAGTTTTGTATTCCAGTTTTAAAAATAGGTATAGTAAAGGTATCTCTTACTAGTTCTGAAAAAATATTTTTCACAAATTCACTTAATATCTTCTTCTCTTTATTTTAACATTAAATTAACCCAGTATTGCTCTTTATCAACAGTGATCAGTAACCGTAGCTAAGAAACATAAGGGGAGCTTCTATTTACTTTATTTTCAATCCAGGATATTTAAATCAAGTTGAATACCCCCAGATTCAAATGGAGGTAACTGAAAGTAATATATCTTAACTTAGTATTATATTTCCTTAAGTATTATGAGGGTTCTCAGTAAACAGTAGAAGATTTTGGATTACATACCCAACTGACTTTAATGTTAGGATTAAGGATACTTATTATTTCATATAACAATCAGTCTGGTAGCAAATGCTTCCAGGATTCCTGGATTTAGTAGTGTCATTGTTGAGGCTACTAGTCAGTTTCCTTCTAAGTTCATTGGTTTTCTTTCCATGATCTCAGGATAGTGGTTACAACATCCACCATCACTGGCTCTGTGCAAGGACCAAAGGCAAGAATAGTTGTGTTATCTTTTCCAATTATATTTACTAGGGACAACAACATGCTTATTCTATAGTAGTCTCCAGCATGTTTTCTCTCCTTTTATTTATCAAGTTTGCAGCACATACCCATGGATCACACATTTGCTGTACAAAAGGAGAAAAGGACCATGATTGACTTAGATTAGCCATCATCATTCACTTGTTGGGACAGTGGAAGGACCACCTTCCTTAATCGTATAGAAATAAATTGAGATTCTATTACCAAAAAAGAGGGATAATGTGTAAAAGCTGTTAGGCAAGCAAAATAGGTGTTGACAGTATCAAATGTAATGATACATGTGGAGGTAGATGTGAAAATGTAAATCCACTTACAAATTTGTAGTCATATTATCAGTACTTGAACCAACTAACATATAGTCAGAATCAGTAGTTTTACTAGAAATGTGTATACAAATAACCAAGTTACATAGAACTAACGTGTCCCAATCTCACATGAAAGGAAAAAGCAAGTGATTTTACTGAGAATCTTTTCGTTTAGTACCATTGATTCAGATAATAGTGATAGAAAAAGAAACAGAGAAGACAGAGAGGACGTGGATTCTAGCAATGTACAGTAAATGAAATGTATATATTTCTCTCTTCCCTTCTAAAGCACCCTGCCCCCAAAAAACATGTATAAACAGACAAGTAAAAAAAGAGAAGCGTTTAGTTGATTAGTAATGTTCACAACATTTGGTAAAATGAAAAGCAGATTAAAAAAAGGTGCAGGAAAGGTTGAAAGTAAAATGCCTAATGGTTATGTATCTAAAACCATGAAGACAGAAGTGGATTTACAGCACAAGAGCTTGAAACGTCTGAAGAATTAGAAATACCATGCGGTACTGAAGTCATTGGGGAGAACTAGATCTAAAAAGTGAAAAATTAGATGAAAGTTAACATAAAAAATAATTAGGGGCTGAAATCATTTCCCATTGAAGCCAAATAATTGCTCTTCCCTCAACCTGACAAAAGAATGGATGATTATTCTCTGGTTAACCATAGAGGCTCTGGGAGCAGTAGGCAAAGATTGACAAATAAAACAACATATTGTTGGAAATAATCAAATCAATTGAAAATTGAAATAATGAATAACGATATCCCCTGTTCTCCTTATCCTGCCAGCCACCAAAATGTTACTTTCCATGTTAATTCCTTCCACAACCACCTTACCTTAGACAGGAGATGGGAGATTGGTCTTTGGGGAAACAAGCCAGTGCAAGAAATAATAACAACAGATGCTGAAAATATGAGTTCAGTACCCACTCTATGGTGCAGTCAGCTTGTTGGCCAAGTTCACTCCAAAACATACAAAACTTTAAAGCGTGTTTTTGTGTTTTACCCTTAAGGTTCATTGTTAGTAACTAGCTGGAGCCAATGATCATCACACATCACACATTTAAAGATTGATTTTTACATGAAAGAGATCAAAGCAAACAAACATACAACCAAACAAAAAAAAAATGAACTCAGAAGGGACAGAGTCATTGTAATATAATAATTTATGTAAAAAATGTAATACTGGAAAATTAAAGAGAATGTTGAGAATGTATAATAGAAAGTTGAAAAATAAATGCTAACTGGACAAGAAATGGGGAAAACAAAGGGTCCTTCAAAATATCCAAATTGGTCCAATATCCAAATAAGTAAAGTTTCCCCAAGATAGAAGAATGTCCAAAATTGAAGAATGAGGGGAGAGAAGAAAGTTCAAAATATAGTACAAGAAAATTTTACTGACCTGAAAACCAACAGTTCCCAGATTGAATGATTGAACATTTCTACCAAATGCCTAGCATATTTGAGTGCAAAGTGGGTCACACAAATTTACATCATAATAAATGCAAAACACCAGGGATAAAGAGAGTATCCTAAAAGTGTACTAAGAGAACATCACCATCCCTACTACCACAATAAGAGCAAATAACATTTAAAGGATCTCAAAACAAAATAGTATTAGCTTTTTCAATTATGTAGTATTGGAAGTTAGAATGAAACAATGCATTTAAAAATCTAATGGGCTTGAGCAGGCTGGCTCATGCCTGTAATCCCAGGACATTAAGAGGCTAAGGCAAGCAGATCAATTGAGGCCAGGACTTTGAGACCAGCCTGGCCAACATGGTGAAACCCCATATCTACCAAAAATACAAAAATTTGTTGGGAGTGTTGGAGTGTGCCTGTAGTCCCAGATACTCTGGAGGCTGAGGCACGAGAATCACTTGAACCCAGAAGATGGAGGATGCAGTGAGCCTAGACCATGCCACTCCACCCCAGCCTAGATGACAGAGCAAGACTCCACCTCAAAAAAATCTAATGAAATATAATATTTAACCTATACATTCTATAAGCAAATTATCCACCAATTATGATGGATAAAATGAAGATTCAGCCAGCTATAATAAAATAGCCAGCTTAACTATAGCTAGCTTAAATAAATGTACTCTAATAGATACTCTACCTGAAAGTATTGGGTGGGTTTTCTTCATTAAAATCAATAGAGAAGAGATACGCTTCAGAAAAGAGGGGTTCCAAAAAGTAGAATGATTCCACAACAATTGTGAATTAAGATACAGAATTGCAGACAAGTATTAGGCTAAAGAAAACAGATCAGATTAGAACAATATGATACAGAGATTCAATAGAGTTATCTCATTTAAAAATGTATCCTATAAGACACCTGATTTATTTGATTATATTAATATTTAGAGTTATTTTAAAGTTCTATTGAATAACTTAGGTAAAGAAATAATAATAGGTACCAAGTAAAGTAAAAAAAATATTTTTAAGGGTAACGTATTTAAAAATCCATATGATACTTTTGCAAGGAACATGGAAGAAATAATTAAAAGAAGAAAAACCCTAAAATGATTTCATTTTAGGTTTATTTTATCTTTAGTGAATTAAGTGTAAGTGCAGTTAGCTGTCACTCTCTCTTACTCTACTTATACTTTATGACTTTGCTCAGTTTTCTAAAGCATAGTTTAGTAACTTGGCCTCCATATGAACTCAGATATTTGCACTTCAGGAAGGTGGTAATAGGCTATACAGTAAAACAATATATGTATCTAAAGTGAGAAAACTGTCACTTATTCCAGAGAAAATATGAGTCAAATTTAACTTTATTTGATAATTTTAACTTATATAATGCCTTTTCTATTACTTTAAATGGGTGTTTTCTTAGTTCCAAGGCCATAAATTTAGTTTTCTTATTAATGCAAAATAGAATATATGTAGCCTAGTGCTAAAGCTGATGTGCATTTTTTTTTAAAAAAAAAAACACATTTCTGATTTTGTACATTTCTTTTTGTAAGAAGATCTTGTATTTTGTTCAATACATTGTAGTCATTAAATAGCAATGTCTTAAAAGTAAAAATAATGAAATGAGGTATTAGCAAGTTATATGGAAATATATAAGTAAATATATACATAAAATAATATCCTAGAATACAGAGATAGTATCTTTAAGTATTTTACCATTTGTATTTGTATATATGTTTTACAAAAATGAGAGCATGCTGCATAGTTAATTTTGATTCTTGATAAAACATGTGAAAATGCACAGAAATTAGCTGCTTGCATCTTATGCAAGCATAGCTTGCTTCTCCCACATATGCATTCAACAAATATTTTTTGAGTACTGATGTGGTTTGGCTGTGTCCCCACCCAAATCTCATATTGAATTGTATCTCCCATAATTCCCATGTGTCATGAGAGGGACAAAGTGGGAGGTAACTGAATCAGGGGGTGGGGCTTCCTCATGCTATTCTCATGATAGTGAATTAGTCTCATGAGATATTATGATTTTATAAAGAGTAGTTTCCCTTTACACATTCTCTCTTGCCTGCCATCATGTAAGATGTGGTTTTGCTCCTCTTTTGCCTTCTGCCATGATTGTGAGGCCTCCCCAGCCATGTGAAACTGAGTCAATTAAACCTCTTTCCTTTATAAATTATCCTGTCTTGGATATGTCTTTATTAGCAGTATGAGAACAGACTAATACAGAAATTGGTACCAGTAGAATGGGGTGTTACTGTAAAGATACCTGAAAATGTGGAAACCACTTTGCAACTGGGTAACAGGCAGAGATTGAAACAGTTTGGAGGGTCAGAAGAAGAGAGGAAGATGTGGGAAAGACTGGAACTTCCTAGAGACTTGTTGAATGGCTTTGACAAAAATGCTGATAATAATATGGAAAATAAAATCCAGGCTGAGATGGTCTCAGATGGAGATGAGAAACTTACTGGTAACTGGAGCCAAGGTGACTCTTGCTATGTTTTATCAAAGAGACTGGTAGTATTTTTGCCCTAGCCCTGGAGATTTCTGGAACTTTGAACTTGAGAGAGATGAATTCACGCATCTGGGGAAAAAGATAGTGTTCAAGAGTTGACTTGGGTCCTGTTAAAAGTATTTAGTTTTATGTGTTTACAAAGATATAGTTTGGAATTGAAACTTATGTTTAAAGGGAAGCAGAGTTTAAAGTTTGGAAAATTTGCAGCCTGATGATGCAATAGAAAAGGAAAACCCATTTTCTGAGGAGAAATTCAAGCCTGCTGCAGAAATTTGCATAAGTAATGAGGAGTCAAATGTTAATCTCCAAGACAATGGGGAAACGTCTTCAGGGCATATTGGAGGTCTTCAGGTAGGCCCTACCATCACAGGCCCAGAGGCCTAGGAAAAATTGGTTTCGTGGGCCAGGCCCAGGGCCTTGCTGCGTTGTGCAGTCTTGGCACTTAGTGTCCTGCATCCCAGCTATGGCTAAAAGGGAGGGGCCAACATAGAGCTCAGGCTGTTGTTTCATAGGATACAAGCCCCAAGCCTTGGAGGTTTACGGGTGGTATCGGGCCTGCAGGTGCCCAGAAGTCAAAAATTGAGGCTTGTGAACCTCCATCTAGATTTCAGAGGATGTATGGAACTGTCTGGATGTTCAGGCAGAAGTCTGCTTCAGAGGCAGGGCCCTCATGGAGAGCCTCTGCTAGGGCAGTGCAGAAGAAAATCATGGAGTGGAAGCTCACACACAGAGTCCCAAATAAGGCATTGCCTAGTGGAACTATGAGATGAGGGCCACCATCCTCCAGACCCCAGAATGATAGATCCATTGACAGCTTGCACTGTGCACCTGGAAAAGCCACAAACACTCAATACCAGCTCTTGAAAGCAGCCAGGAAGTGGGCTGTACTCTGCAAAGCCACAGAAACAGAGCTGCCCAAGACCATAGGAACCCACCTCTTGCATCAGCTTGACTTGGGTGTGAGACATGGAGTCAAAGGATACTTTGTTGAAGCTTTAAGATTTGACTGCCTTGCTGGATTTTGGACTTGCATGGGGCCTGCAGCCCCTTCTTTTTGGCCAATTTCTCCCATTTGGAATGGGTGTATTTACCCAGTGTTTGCACCCCCATTGTATCTAGGAATTAACTAAATTGCTTTTGATTTTACAGGCTTATAGGTAGAAGGGAATTGCCTCGTCTCAGATGAAACTTTAGATTGTGGACTTTTCAGTTAATGCTGGAATGAGTTAAGACTTTGGGGGACTGGTGGGAAGGTATGATTGGTTCTGAAATTTGAGGATATGAGATTTGGGAGGAGCCAGGTGAGAAAAGATATGGTTTGGCTCTGTCCCTACCCAAATCTTATCTTGAGTTATACTCCCATAATTTCCATGTGTCATGGGAAGGACCTGGTAAGAGGTAATTGAATCAAGGGGTGGATCTTTCCCATGTTGTTCTCATGATAGTGACTCTCATGAGATCTGATGGTTTTATAAAGGTGAGTTCCCCTGAACATGCTGCCCTCTCTTGCCTACCACCACGTAAGATTTGAGTTTGCTCCTTTTTGGCCTTTTGCCATGATTGTGAGGACTCCCCAGCCATGTGGGACTGTGAGTCAATTACACTTCTTTCCTTTATAAATTAGTCTTGGGTATGTCTTTATTAGCAGCATGACAACAGACTAATATAAGCAGTGAGGGTAGATCAATAACCAAGAAAGATGTGGTCTTTGCTCCAGAATGCTTACAATCTAATGAAGAAAGCATGTTATATAAATAATTACTCAAGTATGATTGACATTTATGTTTATTCAAAGTAAGTATATGATACTGATAAGATTTAATCTAATCTTGTTAAAGAGATCAGATTTCCTAAGGAAATGACATTTAACCAGAGATTTGAAAGAAGGTTCTAGACCAAGAAAACAGCATAATCTATTGTTTATGATCCAAATATTTTTTAGCAAAGCAAGTGTTCTGAAAAAGCAAGGATTCTAAAAACATAATAAATTATATATATTTGATTTAAAATATGTCTGAGTTGCACTTTCAGTTAATTTGATACACCATTTGCTACTACAGTCTTGCCTCAGATTCTTATAGTAATCTAAATTGTTATCAGACTAAGTAAACTCATAAATAATTATAGATTCAATTAAACTCATAAAAATTTATATATTACTTTACATTGCAAGCCTTTGGATTAGGCCAGGTGGGGTATTAAGAGTTGAATATGCTATGTTCCCTGACTTTGAAGAGCTTGAAATGCTTTCCAATCAAATGAAGATAGTCCACAATTTACAGTGATTCAACTTATAATTTTTCTTTTTTACTTTACAATGGTGCAAAGTGATAAGCATTCAGTAAAATCCATACTTTAAAATCTGAATTTTTATCTTTTTGCAGACTAATGGTAGGTGTATTAAATGCATTTTCGACATAATATTTTCAATTAACAATAGTTTATTGGTATGTAACTCCATCGTAACTTGGGGAGCATCTGTAATCTGACAGAGTCATATCAGTGTTTAAATTAGATATAAGAGCTTTATTGCTATTGTTGTATTGATTATAAAAAGGCAACATATATTCCTATGTTGAGAACATTTTGTCACAATCATATTTCTCCCACTTTATTTCTCACATATTCAGATAAGTTCATTCATACTTTAAAAAAATGATTAATAACTGATATTTATAAATGATATTCAGATATGTATTTGTCATGATCAAGTAAATTAGTCCACTACAGCAGAAAACATAGTAATGAAACTAATCTTGCTTATTGAAGTTTCAATGCTAAATATTAAAGAGAAATATAAAATATTAATTTAACTGATTTGCTGCTATTTGGATTTTTAAAAATGATTTCCCATAAATAAGAAACTTTAATTAGCATTCTGACTATATCTGTAAACTAAGATTTTAAAAATGTATAATTTCACTAAGTTCAGGCTGATGGATGGCCCAATTACTTTAGAAACATTTATCGTATGAGCTGTCAGAAACAAACTATTATTTGCTATATTGAAGAGAAATGTTTGTAAGTTTCTAGAATGCAGGAACAAAGTCTTCTGCCTCCTTCCTATGCAGCTTAGTAACTCGGCCAATGGAATGATTTAAATGGAAAACTCCAGAAAATGCAGCTCTCGTAGAATATTTAATAAGGCACATAATACAAATATTAGGTAATAAAGAATGCATCTACCTCATCTTTTTCCATTTCTCTTTCTTTTCCTCCTCCTACTTTTCTTTTGTTCTCCTTCTGATAATAATGTTAATAACAATATAGTAGTGGTGGTACTTTTGGAAAATATTTTGAGGTAGTCCTCATCCTAAATTTCATTTCCTCTTAAAAGCCATATCTGCTTCTATCATTGCAGGAATTGGAGGCAAGGGTGAGCGAAGAAGGGACAGAAAAGTCATCCTTGAGCATTAGATATTGTTGCAACAGGGCATTTTGTGTTGTACAATTTTAAAGAAAGTAAAACATAATAGCTTCTAGCAATACACATATTTGAAATAGATAGAACAAAGTAAATACAGCAGGTGAAGTGCTCAGTTTAGACAAACTCAAGTTTCCTGTAAAATAAACTATTTTCCTGAGTTGTACTGCATCTACAGGGACGCTTTTCTCCTACTTCAGAAAGACTAACTAAAAATGACTAAAATGATGATTAACTTACTATCTACAATATCAAGAAGTACACAGGTAGATAGTTTCAGGGTTGATGAATTCAGAAGATGAATAATTTCTTCATGTTTTTTGTTTTTTTATTCTTTTTGGCCTATTGTGTTTAGAGTTGGCTTTTGTCATCAGGCATGCTCATGATCATAGTTTTAAGCAGAAAATCCTTCAATAACTGATGTAGAAAAAGCAAACGTTCTTCATATATTTTGTTTCTCAACAGGGTGGTTAATGGTTTTCAGATATTATAAATATTTGTGTGCATTTTTAGTACATAAATTAGTATTAGGTTGGTGCAAAAATAATTGTTTTTGCTTCTAAAAGAAATAGTGAAACCATGATTTCTTTTGCACCAGTCCTAAAATAGTATTACAGTCTTAAGGAAGGAGTCTTAACTGGGTGCCACTTTGTGCACTTAGACTCTTTGCCTTTTCTTTAATTTATGATCTTTTCAATAGAGAGTAACATCATACTAGCTGTACATGGAAAGATCAGTGTGCTGTGTTTTCCCTTAACCAATTACATTCTGCTTAAATACTACTGACTCATCACATTCTCAATAAATTCGAGTAGTGATCATACATATTGCATTTCTATTAGTTACAATAATTACAATGGTCCAAATGCCCACTAGAGTAAAAATGCAATTTTCTGTAAATTAGGTTCTTCCTACGTATCATCTCACTTTGGTGTAACATCAAGCGAGGTATAAAGAAAACATGAGGCAATCAAATAAGAATACAGTACAATTTGTTGACATTTGAAAAAATAAGTTTAATAATTTTCTCTGTAAAACATGTTGAAAATCAAGAAGAATTTGGTAGAAGCACTTTTCTAAAATTGTATAAATGTGACCTCAGTTATTATTTCCCATTAACAATGGTTTTGTTTTTCCAACCATTAAGAGATTAAAATGTTATCTACAATTTCAATATTTCTATGCAAATGTAAAATACAAGTATGTTATTACTATATTAAACAATATATTAAAATCACTCACTTTTTAAAGCTTCCTCTTCTTGTAGTATGAAATTATGAGGTTGTTTTTCCATTAATCTCAATTACATTTAAGCCTTTTCTTATGGGTTATATTATCTCTTCAGTATGTGTAAACCTTCATTATTGAGAGTTTCTGTCTGCTGTATATCTAGAGAATAGCTGAGGTCTAAGGAATATAACCCTACCGTGTTTAGTTTCCTGATTGGTGCTGTTAATTTGACTAGATCCAGATACAAATTACATTTCTGATGAGAATTTAGAGACAACTACTTTTCATGTCTAAGGAATAGTGGTGGAGGCTTGGTAAATGTTGTGAAAAAGAGAATAAAAAAAATTTGAACAAAGAAACTATATTGCATAAATATGAGGGCTGTGTATGAAGAGTAGCAATGCAGTCTTTCCTTTTGTCAACAAGGAATTGATTCCAGAAACGCGCAGATACCAAAATCTGTGATTGCTCAAGATCCTCCTATAAAATGGTGAAGTATTCACATGTAACTTACGCACATCCTCCTGTATACTTTAAATCACGTTTATATTACTTATAATATTTAATGTAAATGCTATATAAATAGTTGTTATACTGTATTTCAGAATTTTGTATTATTTTAATTTTTAATATTTTCATTTGTGGTTGATTGAATCTGCTGATATGAAGGGCTGACTGTACATTGGAAGAAAAGGGCAGGAGAAGTGGAAGATGTGGCAATATACCAGCTCTGATTATTCCCTTTACTATTTGCATGATATTGTGGCAATTAGCAAACTACTTGAGCTCCCTTTTAAAAAAACTGATAAAATAAGTGTAATCACAACTGTTTTGCAAGGTTGTCATTAGGATTAGATATAATATTGCAAGGAGCACAATGGGCTTTTAATACATGGGGACTATTTTTACTCAAAATTCATCAGTCTTCTATTATTTCACTTTAGAGTACTGAGTTTTATTCCATTAAATGGATATCAGAGATAGATGGAGTTGTGGATTAGAATTAAAGCTTGGTAGCGCCAGCAGGGATCTGAGAGCACCCTGTCTATTCAGTCTAAGACTAAGCAGATAAAAAACTGAAGCTCAAGCTCATTGTGTCCTATCTTAGATACCATGTATAAAAATATTACTTACACATGATATTTCATATAATACATACATTGTAGTAAAATAAAATAATTATAATAATGTTAATATTTAACATACGAGTAATTATTATATATATTTTTTATCATAGTGATGATCAGTGGGAAACCTAGGAATGAAAATTTGTCCTTAAATCTTCCATTTCAAATTCCTTACCATATGAGCCAAAGTTCTTAAATGGGCATAATGACTTAACATTCTGAAAATACCAAATCAAAATGGACAGGGATAGTATTGACCTACTTTTTTTCATCCAGCTTTTTCTGAATTTAAATACAGGGAAAGTAAATTTAGTTCACATTGCTTAAATTCTGTACCTACCTAAAGACTATATCTCTCCCAAGGAATGTGTTCTAAAAAAAAGGAAAACTAGTGTTAATCCTATTAGTGTTGGCAAATGTGGGAAGAAAATATGTGCTACATTTTTATACCGTATATTTGTTGTATTATAAATGTATTTGGTAGGTTTCAAATTACAAATTCATATTTTTGAGTCCCTAACAAGACTTTGCTATAATAAAGTGAAATTTATTAGACTAAGTGTCTTGTTTTCATGATCTTTTATTTGAATTCAGTGTTCTCTTAATTCTGCATTACAAATCAAGGATGACTGTTTGGGGAAGAAAATAAATCATACACATAACTGAGGTGCACATATTTTTATAATCATGTTTTTAGGCAACTGACACTGTTTCATCTTAGGTGCATCTTGGTTGCAGTCATCGGTTTTGAATATAAATGGGGAAGGATTGGGACTTTTCTCTTTGTAGCCTGGTAGAAATTTTCCATAGGATGTCATTAGCTAATCTATTTAGCACTAACTAAATAACCGGAAAGACAGAAGAGAAGGCCCCTTCTGATATACCCTGATTTTTCCTGATGTATTCTAGCTTTTGTTTTTCAAATAAACCTGCTAATAGAAAAGAATAATGAATAAAAATGAGGAGCAAGAATGTTAATTTGTATGTAAGTTCTCATGATCCATGAAAATTAGAGACGCTTAAAGATAGTTCACTCTGCCTGACAAACGCATGTGTGAGAGTGGCTTGAATTAGAAAATTGTTGAAGAAGGGGAAGCTGGGAAAGATATATTATTTTTTTATTTTATATAAAATTCATTTTGTGTGTGAGGGAAAGATAAATATTGAAAATGAAAAATAATATTTAAAAAACTATGAAACATTAACTAAAGAATATTTTATTTTTTCATGGATGCATAAAAATGGAATAAAAATATAAGTAGGATGCACAGTAAATTCATGATAGTGATTATATCTAGAGAAAGAGAAGGGACTGGAAAAAAGAGAGTGAAGAATAATTCAACTTAATGTGTATTTAACAATTTATTTAATGTTTAAAAAAATGAGACAAATATATTTATGTCTGCTAGTTTCTAGAAAAGTTGACAAAGATTATCTTATTACTTTTGTGGTCCTTTAAAATGTTTTGGAAGATTCAGTTATTTTTTGTTTTTAGTGCTTAGCTGGAAATTTTTGTAATGTTCTCTTTCATTTACAATTCTTGACACTATCCAACCAGATATAGACAAAAAAAGATATTTATTGTCTATCTGTCATGTATTTTTATCTATTTTCTTATTTACTTTCAAACAATTTTTACATTTATTCCTTTACATCTTTAGTTACCTTTCCTCTTTTGGGGCACAGAGAAGCTCTTCACTCACTAGAGAAAGCAAAACTGATTCAGCATTCTAGAGGGAGAAAACAGACCCAAAGGGATATTGAAATAGGTATCACCTTCCCTTCAGCGTCATACCAATGGATAAGCTGAGGCATAAGGCCTGATGTATTACCTTCCATTGTCACTAGAAGCAGTGCTGAAAATTGGTTCTTACTGGGTTATCTGTATCAACAGTAAGTGGAAAGTGTTTGTATTTTCCCCTCCCACCCAAAAAAGAGCTTCTCCAAACAGAATTGAGAGGATAAAGAGGTAAGTTGGATTTCAGAAAGGCTTCCTGCTCTTAATAACCTAGTTGGCTGAAATACTTACGATTGAAGGTCAATCCATTTAATTTAACAAGCTGCTCTTTAACAAGTGAATGTGCTTAATACACTTCATACAGCTCCATGTTAGCCCTTTACATTGTAGTGTGAATTTTCTATTAGATTACATTTCCTTAATAGGCTAGAATTAGCTGCCTTGGAGGTGGAGAGGACGGGGAATAAAAGAATCAGAAAGAAAGTAGAAAGTAACTTTGTTCATTTATATGTCTTATCCTTATTTTATGAACGGCCACCATCCCAACACTTCAGCATCTAATACGAAACAGTAATCTTACAGGGCAATTTGATGAGAACATTGGAGATAAGGCCTTCCTGCTAAACTAGGATAGTTAAGTATAGGGCAGTGGTTCTCAAACTGTGGTCCCTGGGCCGGTAGTGTCAGCATTGCTGGAGACCTTTTAAAAATGCACATTATTGATCCAGAAACTCTAAAGTGATAGCAGACATTTGTGTTTTAACGAAGTGAGTCAGATATAAGTCACATTTGAAAGCCACTGGTATAGCGTGCTTTGCTTTGGGTGGGAAGACCTGAGTTGGGATACTCAGTGCACCATAAATAATAAAAGGAACTCAGTATCAAGTTTAGAAGAGAGAGAACATATTGTAATATACACAGTGGCAGTAAGGGAAGTGAGTATGTAAAGGTTTTGTTTTTATCTGCAAAGCTTAGCAAATGGATCAAAATAAGTAGTACTTGTACGTATCTTAGATCTGCTGTTTCTGTTGCATTATCAGGCCACCTATCCCAATTCTTCAGTTTGTTTACATGAGGATCATATATTTTGTTTATAAATATAATTAAATCGTCATTTTTAAGTTCTTTAATTATTTCAACTTTTTGTAATTTGATATAAATATTAAATACCATTGATGATGTCTTTTGAGAGCTTTCCTTTTCTTCATTTTTCAGCCCTACACACACATATTCATGCATTTTTGCTGAGGAACCCAACATTTTGAGAGTTACCAGGTATGAATAGCTGTGAGTGCTAAGCTAGAAGTGCCATTTGACATTATGAAGTAAAGTGAAGAAAACTGTCACATCATTATCAGTAATATGAACTCATTAGTAGCATGCTTTATTCAACAAATATGGCTTAGAAATCTACTTACGGACTACAAGTAGATTGCTGTATTTTCAGAAAGTATATAGTGGCAACAGGAATACTGCTAGACTCATTTCTTTTGCTACACATCTATCCAATGAAAATAACACATGGCCAGATGCAGTGGCTCATGCCTGTAATCCCAGCACTTTAGGAGGCTGAGGCGGGTGGATCACGAGGTCAGGAGATCAAGACCATCCTGGTCAACAAGGTGAAACCCCGTCTCTACTAAAAATACAAAACTTAGCTGGGCATGGTGGTGCATGGCTGTAGTCCCAGCTACTCAGGAGGCTGAGGCAGGAGAATTGCTTGTACCCAGGAGGTGGAGGTTGCGGTGAGCCGAGATCGTGCCATTGCACTCCAGTATGGGTAACAACAGTGAAACTCCGTCTCAAAAAAAAAAAAAAGGAGAAAATAACATATTTGGATTTTTGCTATCCAAATACCTACCTTTCTTGCCAATACCAAAAGTTAAACTCAGAACAAATATGAAGAAAATAAATGAGATTTGATACATTAATGTCCTCTAATATCTTTTTTTTGACAAGTAGGTTGTGTGTTTTGAAGATTGTAAAGAGTCATTTTCAAAATTTTCTGAATAAGTGTATTGAAACCAGGGATGTATAGTTGTGAAGGCTCAGTTAGGAGTGACATTTGACATTACTGAGCAAGGAAAACTTTCAACAGCTGATATAGTTTGGATATTTGTCCTTGCTCAAATTTCACGTTGAAATGCAATCCCTAATGATGGAGGTGGGACGTGGTAGGAGGTGTTTGAATCACAGGGGTGGTTTCTTCATGAATGGCTTGGCGATAAGTGAATCCCCTTGGTAATAGGTGAGCTCTCACTATGAACTTACACAAAATCTGGTAGTTTAAATATGTGTGGCACTTCCCTCCCTCTCTCTTTCTTGCTTTCATCATGTGACATACTTGCAGCCCCTTTGCTTTCCACCATGATTATAATCTTCCTGAGTCCTCCTAGAAGCTGAGCTGATGCCAGCACCATGCTTCCTGTAAAGGCTATAGAACTGTGAGCTAAGTACACTTCTTTTCTTTATAACTTATGAACTCTCAGATATTTCTTTATAGCAGTGCAAGAACAGCCTAATATGAGAGTTGAACACAACCCATATCCCTGTATACATGGGCTGTTTATGCTAATGTAGGAATTATGTTTTATGTATTTGCAAATTTTTTGAGATTTTTCTCACGACTGAATCCTGCTCTGAGTACTCTGTGTGACTAGGAGAGCTGTGTTAATAGGTTAGATTATTGAAAATGCAAAGAGTTTAATTTACAAAAGTAAACATATTTCCAACATTAATTATAACATCGTATTTTAGACTTCAAGCTGATTTTTTCTTTTTATAAATAAATATTTACTTTCATTTATTTTAACTGCTAATGAAATGTAAAGCTAAATTGTTAAAATGTCTGCTATGAAACTATTTACAGTATTTTTTTCAGGTTAAAAGGAGCTATTTCATTACACTATTCAATGGAATAAGTAATATGTTCTGACCAAAAGAACTGCATATAACCATCTTCTTCATTAGCAAAATATAATGTGTCAAGGCAAATAAGTCTGTTTGATATACTGAGATACAATTTGTGTAGTACTTTATATTGTAGTGTAGTATTATGGTATATAGTACTTTATATTATGATATATTAGCATTTAAGAATAATATAAAACTGTTTATTAGCATGTAAGAATATTAGTCTTCATGCAAAAGTATAAGCTCTTTTTTTCCCCAGGGGTAATGATAAGGAAGAAACAGGGTGATTCTGGTGAATTATGAGAATGGTTGATGAAAAGGCAAGGAAGAAACAGGGTGAGTCTGGTGAATTATGAGAATGGCTGATGAAAAGGCATATAAAGAATACTCATGTTTGGTAAATAGCAGGAAGCAAAAGGACGAATTGAAGTTTCAGTAATGACTTTCAATATTTCTTGGCTGGCAATATTGCTTGTATCATTTTCAATTTGGTTTTGAAATGGGTAATATTATGGAAACATATTTGCCCACTGATATTTTTTAATCTTCCTGCAAGGTCAATCCAAGTATTTCACAGGTAGGTATCCAAGAGTTTTCAGATTCTTGGATTCAGGTACGATATGAAAAAGTAATATATTTCCTTTTAAGATTTTAGCACTTGATCTTCTCATTCTCATCAAAATCAGATAGAATAAAAAAGTTGTAGGGTAGAAAACCTGAACATTTAGAGTTCTATAAAACTGATTTAAAAACCTTGGGTAGAAATTAGAGCCAACTCCAACTTCCTGTTATGTAATTAACCTATCTTCAGAGTAATTTTTTTTTTTTTTTGAGACAAAACATTTTTTTTTTCTTCCTTACTTCATCACCTTAAAATGTATCATGATCTGTCACTGCCTTGGCTCCCAAAATATTTTTAACAGAGTATATCTTATGTTACCAATGTCCAACTGTTAACTAGAGTGTCCAGCTATTAACTAGAGTGTCCAACTATTAACTAGAGGGCAAAATGTCAAATACTTAATAAAAATGTCATAATGTGTAAGAATTTATTGGGTTGATTACATGTGAATTTCAGTCTCGTGTCATAGAAAACCATTTATGGATTTGCTAAAGTCCTGTTTTTTAATGATTAAAAAACCCCTGAGAACCATGTAGGACTTGATTGTAATTTCAATCTGATTCCTTGGACCATGTACCTTTAAGATAGTCAATGGTATCTGGAATACCCCAGGCCTTCAAAAGCAGCAACTCTTCAGAAGAAATCGTCTGTTTTAGATTCACCGCTGTTAAAATATTTAGCTAAATTGCTGACAGTTTCTTTAGCAAAGGTCAGCATAATAAAAGCATAGTTGAAAATTACCATAAAGAGGAGTGAAAGCGCATCCAACAACAAGCCCAAATAACTTTCCTTTATCAGCGACTTTCAGAGTGATTTATTTGAAGAGCACAGCCAGAAAAGCCTTGCTTGCTTGAAGACAGTGAAAGGTCAGGCTCAGAGAAGAAATAGTTAAATTAGACAAGCTGCCTCAATACAGGAAGATTAAGAGAGTAATTTGTGTTTGTCTGGAAACAAGTGATTTGCAATAGTGAAATTTCTGGTATGAGAGTTGAAGAAGTGTCCAATAAAAAAGAGTTATGGAAATAGCCATGGGGTCTTTGAGCCTCACTGCTTTATTAGTGGTACCATACTTGTTATGAAGTTCTGTGAACTGCTAAAATCTGGTTTGGATTTGGAGTCATGCACAACAACACACGAGTACAGAAAATGTTCCCAAATAAACATGGGCTTCTGATCAGGAGAAACCAAGGCTGCTCACTAGATCTAATTATTGCTTTCCGGACCCGCTTAGTCCCTGGTTAGCTGCTGTTGGCTTAAACCCAGAGCCTGCCTGCATATTTTAGTTATCCCACTTTTGTCCATTTTGGAACAGGAATTTCCTGTTCTGTTGTCTTGTCTAAATCTGTAGTTCTGCTTTTGTCATAGGAATTAAGCTTTGGAGTCCTGTCTGCGGTCTCTTAGCACCCTAACCCTTAGCCACCAGTTTTTAAGTTTGTCTTC
The DNA here is from genome assembly GCF_009761245.1 of Sapajus apella. Lineage (NCBI taxonomy): Eukaryota > Metazoa > Chordata > Mammalia > Primates > Cebidae > Sapajus > Sapajus apella. The sequence continues at coordinate 11,973,446 of NW_022436952.1, read as the reverse complement.
TTTCTCCTGTTTCCATCATTATTGTTCCACTTAAGCCTTTTCTCACTAGATAGATGAGGATAAGCATGAACATGAAGGAGGTACTTTTAATGCCATGTAACGCAACCTTAAATGAAGGTGATTGACGAGAAAAGCTTTATGGAACTGGGTCTCATTACCTAATAGAATAATTCTAATACTCTCTTCTCAACTTGTTAAAATGACTGCAGCTTTGTATAGAAATAAAAATGAGATGTTGGGGAGACAAATGGCTTTAAGTGTTCTATTAGTCTCTGAATTGACAGCGTTTCTGGTGGGGGCAGGGTCACTCTTTCTAAGACAAGTCTTGTGACAAGACAGTTCTAATGTACTGAACTAGAAATAAATATATATGAGTGGTTTTTTATTTTGGAACCTATATCTAAAGAAAACATTTCATCTCCAACAAAACACAAATCAGGTACATTGTAAAATTATTCTAGACACTACTAATTATATGTTTTCAAGGTATTGGGGCCTGTAAATACTGATTTTCAGCAATTACTTCAAATTCCTGCTATTTTGTTTAACTGTTTTATTCCCTTTGAATCTATCCCATTAAATGATTGGGCTAGCTAATAATACACTGAGATAATTCACAGTCAGAAAGTGAAGGGGCAGAAAATGTCAATGGAAATAATGTTATCCATTATATATGTAAATGCATGGAGTGGGAGCACTGTCTATAGTTCTGGTTTCCTCTTTACATAACTTCCCAATACAAGCATTCAAGAGGGAAACTCTTCCATATAATTTAAGGGAAACAGCCCAGGATATTTACAACCACAAAATCAATAAATTCCTCAGTAATTTCTATGAGTGTGTATTGATAAGACAGAAAAATGAACATCACATGTGATTTGAGAATGGCTGGCAATCAATAAGTCTCAGCCAGAAAGAAGAAAAACCAACAAACAGAACAACAGAAAAAGACAAGATCATCTCTAATGCCATGTATATCCTAGAAAAAAGATACTTTAATCTTGAGGAGTAAAAGGGTGAGAGATTCTCTAATGCTGTTCTCACACTGGCCATACTTTTCTCACGACTCTAGATGCCCTGTTAACCCTGACTTAGATGTAGTTCAGCTTAGTCCAACACACACTCACTAAAAAACCATTAATGCAGTAGGTGAAAGGTGAGATGCTCATTAAATAAATATAAAGAAGGTATAATTTTTACTCCATATAAGAAGCTTGCGATGGAAACATAGATACTTAACACTCAAGAAATGCAGAGATCATCACAGACTTTATGGAAATGCAGGAGCAAGGAGGGGGTAACTCAACATGGAAGGTTATTCTAGGCAGCTTTAATTAATATATTGCCTATTGCAGTATTCAGGGTCCATTCAGGCTTCCAAGAAGCTGGTGGTTAAAGGACGCTGTTGTGCCTTTTGTCCAGCATCATGGTCCATAAGCCATGAAATTCTCATCAGTGTGTGGGGTAAGAGGCCAATGGCCCAAAGTCAACACGCAATGTGCTCTGAAGGAAACAACCACCGTCAATACAACTTTCACTCTAGCAATCAGTCCAAGTGTAGTGAGTCAAATGGTGCCGCACCCCCACAAAAATGTATTTAAGTCTTAATCCTCAGAACACGTAATTATTACCTTCTAGGGAAAAGTAGTGAAGATTACCTTATTTGGCAAAATATGAGATGAAGTTAAGGATCTTGAGCTTCTTCTGGAATTTATCCATAATTATCTGAGTGGGCCCTAAATGCAGTCACATGTATTCTTCTAAGAGAGAAGCAGATAAAATTTTGAGAGAGAAGAGGAGGAGGCAACATGAAGACGGGCAGATTGGAGTAGTGCAGCCAAGAGCCAAGCAACGCCTGGAGCCACCAGCAACTGGAAGAGGAAAGAACAAATTCATCTCTAGAGTCTTAGGAGGAAGCACTGCCCTGCTTTAATTTTGGACTTCCGGCTTCCACAATAAGAAGAGAAGAAATTTATGTTGCCTTAATCCAACCAATTTATAGTAATTCGTTACAGCCATATAGGAAACTAATACACAAACAAGGCCTGAATGAGCATTGCCAGGGGAAAAAGCAGTGAGGAAGGGGAGGTGAGACCTTTCTCTTGGCCTAGTCAGATCTGTTCCCTTATTGTAGAAGAAATGTGGGACGCTGTTCTTCTTTTGTGGCATATGACAAAAGTTTTGGCAGGTGGGGAGGAGTGTAGGGTTTTTCGACCTTTGGGGTTAGATTTTATCAGTGATTCCATGGCAAAGGCTAAATGTGTTTGAGCACTATTTTTCAAGTCTGCTGGTTTTACGCATTCAAATTCTACCCCAACTCATATTTTCTGCCTGCTTCTATCTGTATTCTCCAGACATAGCATCATCTCACATTCTGAAACAAAAGTGACTAATATAATTCATAGTTAGAATTTTTTTCTCTCTCTTACCAGAATTCTTATAAATTACATAGTATTTCTTTTCAAATCAAGTCTTGGACTACAAGGTAGTAAAACTTTATAATTTCCATTAAAACTGGATCAATTCTATGAACTGTGCTATGTGAATACCATATATTAATTAATTATCTCTGAATTTAATTAATGCTAACAGATGATTTTATAAAACAGCTTTCCTTTTAAGAAAAAGACTCCCTGATTGCATTAAAAGAGTAAAAAATCTCTTTCCTCCCTTGCTCATAAACCAAGTTTAATCTGTAGCAATGGGATCTCAGGTAGATTTTAATTATTTATTTTATAAATAAAGTTCCTATTTTCAAGCCTATGCAGGTAGGGGTTTTTTACTTATAACTCATTTGTACATAAGGAGGGTTTTCACTAAAACTCTCAAAAGCATATTATGATACAACCACTACAATTCATTAACAGCTTTGTGACAGATCATATCCTTCTCCTCTAGAGGTCAGAGTTCTACGCACATACTGAATTCTGATCAAATTTTCTTTCACCCGTTCATTCAGGCATGCATATTTATAAAGTATTTGCTTAAGTATAAAATTGTATTCACTGTACTTAGGGAGCTCACAGTTTTAAAGTGGGCTAAAGTTGTTAATGATTTTAATACTTGATGAAAATGGCTACAATGTACGAATAGGCTCAGCGAACTTGAATATATAAAAAGAGGAGTTCTTCAATTTGATTGGGAAATTAAAGAGATGTTTTAAGGACTAGAAGAGGTGGTTATAGTTTGTTATGCAGATGAATGAAGAGTAAGAGATTCATAGTTAGACAAGTGAGATTGACCATTATAGTTGGAAGGAATAGAATGTTTAAAATACAGTTGTAGAAAAAAAATGACTCACTTATCAGAAATTCAGTAGGACTAAAATAAAGTGTTGGAGAGAGGGAAGTGATCTAACCTTACAGGCAATGGTGGAGGCAGAGGAAAATGAAAATTGTGGTAATTTGTTACAGCAATTTAGGAAACTAATACACTAAGCAAAGGGCGACTGAGTAAGAAGTCTCAGGCAAAGAGTTTCTATGATCATATTTGATTTTTGTATGTACAGAACATGTTTGTTCTGTAGAGTATTGGTAAATATTTGTGTAATCATATAATTTTTTTAATCCCTAGAATCTAGCATAGTGTCTGGCATGTAGCAGAAACACACGCATTTGTTGACTTAATAAAAATAAAGGGGAAGAGCCTAGAGGTGGAAAGAAAAAGAAGAGAAAAGAAGGAATTGATTAGAACATAGTTTATAAGGATGAATGAAAAGGATGACATTGATGTGGAAGAGTAAAGAGTGTGATTCTCCAGATTATCAGCATTTAAAACTAGAAGCATTCATAGATGACTAAACTCTAAGAGTAATATTACCCTTGAATTTTTAAGGTACTTCACATTTATGGCTTATCTTGTCTTCTGGCAAGATTGTAAGCTCTTCAAAGACAGTGATCATGTATTGTATTACTCTGAATATCTAAGGTAGCAAATACAACACACACACAGTCCATTTTACTTTTACAAATTAATCAGTGAATAAATTGACACTAGGCACTGACATATGATTCACTATGGAGGGAGAGGCACCTAGGCTGAATTTGAACGTTTCAACATCTTTCAATGTAAGCGATAATGCAAGATCCCAAATAATAAAAGGAATAGTAATTTACATTGTCTTTTTAATGGATCAAAACATATTTATGGGTACATAGTATATCCATTTATGGGGCGTATGAGATATTTTGATACAAGCACACAGTGTGTAATAATCCCTTCAGGATAAATGGATATCTGTCACCTTAGGCATTTATAACTTCTTTGTGTTACAAGTATTCAAATTATACTCTTTTAGCTATTTTTTTTTTCTGAGACAGAGTCTTGTTCTGTTGCCCGGCTGGAGTACAGTGGCATAATCTCTGCTCACTGCAACCTCTGACTCCCAGGTTCAAGCAATACTCATGCCACAGCCTCCAAAGTAGCTGGCACTACAGGCACATGCCACCATGCCTGGCTAAGTTTTTTTGTATTTTTCGTAAAAATGAGGTTTCACCATTTTGGCCAGGCTGGTCTCAAACTCCTGACCTCAAGTGATGTACCCAACTTGGCTTCCCAAAGTCCTTTAGCTATTTTTGAATGTACTGTAAATTATTGTTGACTTTGATCACCCTGTTGTGCTATCAAATAGTAGATGTTATTCATTCTATATAACTATAACCATTCCTATTCTCCACTCTCCACCACTGGCTTTCTCAGCTTCTGGTAACGACCATTCTACTCTCCATCTCCAAAAGTTCAGTTGTTTTAATTTTTAGCTCCCACAAATGAATGAGAATATATGAATTTTGTCTTTCCGTGCCTGGCTTATTTCAGTTAGCAAAATGTCCTCCGATTCTATTCATGTTGTTCCAAATTATAGGATCGTATTATTTTTATGGCTGAATAGTACTCTATTGTGTATATGTACCACATTTTCTTTATCCATTTATCAGCTGATGAACACTTAGGTTGCTTCCACATCTTGGCTATTGCGAATAGTGTTGCAATTAACATGGAAGTGTAGGTATCTCTTTGATATACTGAGTTCCCTTCTTTTGGATGTATACCTAGCAGCGAGATTGCTGGATCATATGGGAGTTCTATTTTTAGGTTTTTGGGGTGCCTCTGCACTATTCTTTGTAGTGGCTGTACTAATTTACATTTTCACCAATAGTGTATGAGGGTTCCCTTTCCCTCATATCTTTGCCAGCATTTGTTATTGCCTGCCTTCTGGATAAAGCCATTTTAACTGGGGTGAGATGGTATCTCATTGCAGTTCTGATTTGAATTTCTCTGTTGATCAGTGATGTTGATCATCTTTTCATGTTTGCCATTTGTATCCCTTCTTTTGAGAAATGTCTGTTCACATCTTTTGCCTATTTTTTATGAGATTATTAGAACTTTTCCTGTTAAAGTGTTTGAACCCTTTACATATTCTGGTTATTAGGCCCTTGTCACATGAATAGGTTGCAAATATTTTCTCCTGTTCTGTCTGAAGTTTCTTTATATTGCTGAATTTTTCCTTTGCTGTTCAGAAGCTTTAGAACTTGATGTGATCCCATTTGTCCATTTTTCCTTTGGTTTCCTGTGCTTGTGGAATATTACTCAAGAAATCGTTGCTCTGATCAATCTCCTCGAGAGTTTCCACAGTGGTTTTCTTGTAGTAGTTTCATAGTTTGAAGTCTTAAATTTAAATCTTTAATCCATTTTGATTTGGGTTTTTTATTTGGCAAGAGATAGGGGTCTAGTTTTGTTCTTCTGCATGTGGATATTTGGTATTCCCAGCACCATTTATTGAAGAGGCTGTCCTTTCTTGCAATTGAGTATCAATATATTTTTCTAGGTTTGTGAAGTTTTTTGTTATTATCCCTTTGAATAAACTTTCTACCTCACCTATTTCCACCTTCTCTTTAAAAGCAACAACTCTTAGATTTGTCTTTTTGAGGCTATTATCTATATCTTGTAGGCATGTTTCATTTTTTTTCTATTGTCTTCTCTGACATTTTATTTTCAAATAACCTGTCTTCAAGCTCACAGTTTGTTCTGCTTCATCAGTTCTGCTGTTGACTCAGATGTATTCTGTAATATATCAACTGAATTTTTATGTTTCACAATTTCTGCTTGATTTAGAAATATTTCAATCTCTTTGTTACCTCTATCTGATAGTATTCTGAATTTTTTCTGTGTTATCTTGATTGTCATGAGCTTCCTCAAAACAGCTACTGTGAATTCTCTGTCTAAAAGGTGGCATATCTCTATGACTCTGGGATTGGTCACTAGTGCCTTGTTTAGTTCATTTTGTGAGGTCATGTTTTCCTGAATGGTCTTGATGCCTCTGAAAGTTTGTCAGTGCCTGGGCATTGAAGTACAGATATTTACTGTAGTCTTCACAGTCTAGGCTTGTTTGTACCTGTCCTTCTTGAGAAGGCTTTCCGAGTATTCAAAGGGAACTGAATGTTGTAATCTAAGTTTTTGTTCACTGTAGCCATATCTGCGTGAGGGCTGCCCCAAGACCAGTAATGCTGTGACTCTTGCAGACTCATAGAGGTACCACCTTATTGGTCTTGGGTAAGATCCAGGAAAATTCCCTGGATTACCAGGCAGAGTCTCTTGTTCTCTTCCTTTACTTTCCCCGAAACCACTGAGCTCCCTGGAGCTAGGGGAGTGGTAACATAAGCCACTCTTTGACTATCACCACTGGGACTGTGCTGGGTCCGTTCTAATGCCAGCACAGCCCTGAATCTCGCCCAAGGCCTGCGGCAACCACCTCCTGGCTATTGCCGATATTCACTCAATGCCCAGGTGCTCTTTAGTTAGCTGGTGGCGGATCTAGCCAGGCTTGCATTTTTTTCTTCAGAGTGGCGAGCTCTCCAGTGGCTCGGGGCAGGTCCTGAGATGCCTGGAAGCCAGGATCTGGAGATAGGAAACTTAGAAATCTACTTGGTGCTCTATTCTACTGCAGGTGAGCTGGCACCCAAGACACAAGACAAAGTCCTTTCTCCTTTCCATTCTTTCCTTTCCTTTCATCAAACAGAAGGAATCTCCCACCATGTCCACTACGGACCCATGGCCCCAGCAAATACTGCTGGTTATCATGATGTTCACTCCAGTTCACTTCAGTCAGCCTATGGTGAATGTTGCTAGGCCTAGGACTTTCTCATAAGGGCAGTGGGCATCCCCCTGGTCCAGGGTGCATCCAGAAATGTGGATCAAGTGCGAAGGCCTAGAATTGGGGATCTCAGAAGCCTGCTTAGTGCTCTACCCTGCTATGACCAAGCTGTTACTCAAGCTGCAAGACAAAGTCTCCTTTACCTTACTTTCTCACTTCTCCTTTGCCTCTCCTTCCCCTTCTCCTTCTCCTTCCCTTTCCTTTTTTCTTTCTTTCTCTTGTTTGTTGCCCAGGATGGAGTGCAACGGCATGATCTCAGCTCATTGCAACCTCCACCTCCCATGCTCAAGCGATTCTACTGCCTAAGCCTCCTGAGTAGCTAGGATCATAGGTATATGTAACCACGCCAGGCTAATTTTTGTATTTTTAATAGAGAGGAAGTTTTGCCATGTTGGCCAGGCTGGTCTCGAACTCCTGACCTCAAGTGATCCACCTGCCTTGGCCTCCCAAGTGCTGGGATTACAGGCGTGAGCCACCACACCCGGCCTCCTTTGCTCTTCCCTCTTCTTGCCTTAAGCACAAGAAGTCTCTCAATGGCCACCACAGCAGAGAATGTGCTGAGTCACCTTTGAAGCCAGCACTGCACTGGGGCTCACACGGCCTGTAGTGAGTATTGTTTGGCTACTGTTGATGTTTATTCAAGGCTCAAGGGCTCTTGAGTCTGCAGGTGATAGTTCCTGCCAGACCTTCAAGGCAGGATCCTTCCTTACCTTCAAGGCAGCAGGTTACCGTCTGGCCCAGTGTATGCTTAGAAATATCTGAGAGCTACAGCCTGAAATTGGGGCTTCAGGACTCTGCCTGGTGCCCTTTTCTACTACAGCTGAGCTGGTATACAAGTTGCAAGATGAAGTCTTCTTTTCTCTCCCCTCTCCTCTTCTCAAGCAGAAGGAAGGAGTCTCTCCTAGTGCTGCCAGCTGTGCTGCCTAAGATTAGGGGACTGGTGATGCAAGTATTCTCCGCACTGCCCAGGCTGATGTCTTAATATAATAGATTTTGTGCACTCCAAGTCAAAGTCCAAGTCCGCTGGCTCTGAGCCAAGCACAGCACAAAGACTTGCCCAGCAATTGCAGTCCTCATAGCCTATACTGCCTTTCATGTCTGTTTAGGCCCCCTGAGTGCTTTAGCCTATGGTAGTGTGGCTAGCTGAAGCTCAGGTCTGTCCACTGGGATGGATGATTGCCCTCTGGCTAGGGCTGATCTAAATGCTCCTTCCTTGGGTGTCACTGAATTCTGCCTTATGTTGCTTTCTGCTGTAACAGGTAATAAGTTGTAATGCAAAATCCCACAGTCACTGTGCTCTCTCTTCTCTGAGCACACAGGTCTTTCTCTGCACCACAGAGCCACTGCCAGGGAGTCGGGAGAGGTGGCATCAGAAATTCAAGACTGTCTTTTCTACCCTCCCCAGTGCCTCTTTCCTTGCTGTGATGTTAAAACTAGGCACTATGAGGGCAATTACCAGAAGCTTCTATTAGGCCATCTTGTTCCACCTCCTTCTATTGCATGAAGGTTTTCATTTTCCTTCTACTAAAGATTATTTTTTATCTTTATTTATTTATTTATTTTGCTATCACATGCCCCAAGTGAACATGTTTGAGAACTGAAGGCAAAAGAGGATGCTTAGGAGTAGAAGACATATGGTAGATTTTCTAGCTTCGCAGATCCCATTCTTTTGCAGCCTGAAGTATGAGGCTTCCCCAAACTCAGTTTCTATTAACACACTGTAAGGAACAGATGTTTACCTAGAGTTGGCCATATGGGCAAATGTGATTCATTTTCACAAATCTACATTTTTTTTTTCCATTCACAATATGCATCTTAGACATGCCACTAAAGTTCCCACATGAAACTACCTAATTCCAATGAAAATGTCAATGAATTCTCCTACTGAAAGGGTCCAAGGGCAGAGCTCCATTCTCCATGCTATTTAGGTGCAAACATACAGAACTGGAAGGGAATTGCTAGAGATGGACGTGCTATGTGGGACTTTATGTAGTTCCCGTTGCTAAGGCAACAACTTCCTTTGTTTCCTTTAAAAGCTGTAGCTTTATTTGAAGCCCGGTTTTCAGGTGCACTAGAAGCAGTTACAATATCAGAAAGGATAGAGAGCAGCTATACTTTAAAGAAATATTTTTAAAATCCCACTATGACTTAAAGGGCATTTTCGATTTTTTTCATGCCTTCACTAAGAAATCTTAGATTTCTTTTCCCTTCAAGTATATTTAGAATAAGAAAGCTAGATTATTTTTTGCAAATTTTTTACACAAAACTTCTAAAAAATCTCTATTATTTCCATTAATGAATAATTCTATCAATATATCATGACAATTTGAGAGAAGAGTTTGTACCTTTTCTGAAATTTCAAGGTATTGCCCATAGGTAAAAGTGCAGTTTTAAGATTTAAGGGAAAATGAAATCCATAATGGCCAACTGACTGTGTATAAGATATGGAAAAACTTACATGCAGAAGTGAGCTTTAGTCTAGAGATCAGCTAGTTAAAAAGTAGAATGCCACTGTGGACCAGGATTGGAAATGGTCTAGTTCTATCTGTTAGTTACTCCCTATCCACCCTGTCAATGCAATTTGGCCTTTGTGAGTATTGTTTTTCTTTTCTTAAAATGAGCTAGGACAAGACTATGTTCTTTGGGCTATTAGGAAGTATGTTTAAGAAATGCCAACTAAAATGTTCTGTAATGCTTATGTTGTGTCAGATATTATATTTTTCTCTCTATTGACTCATTTAAATTATTCCAATAATATTGTTTGAAATTGGCATTTTTTTAGTCTTTATTTAAGCAAACAGATACAGAGAGGTTAAATAACTAGCTTAAGTTCACAAAACTAAGAAGCAAAACTGGGCTGTAAACCAACCCAGGCTAGTTCTACTGCTCATGACCTTTTGAACTATCGTGGTATATTTTCTTTCAAAGTTAAATAGCTTTTCTTACAACAAGATTTCTCATTCCTTTGATATGCTAACTATTGTATAAATCTCTATAGGAGATGTATATTATGCAGGGTTTCACAAATGTATTAACCACTGAATATTTTTTTCAGAGTATAACCAAGGACTATGAAATGAGCTTTGAGAAATGTTGGGCTTGACAGTCATGTCTCTTTCATTTCTAACGTAATGATCCTGATGATATAAGCAGAGAATTTCATATCTTACAGTGCTCTAAAACAGCTATCTCTAATATTGACGTCTTATTTAAAAATTTAGAAAATACTGAATTAAGAATTCGCAATTTTATGAATGATTTATAGCTGTCTCACTCCCAATTTATTAAATTTTTGCTTTCTAGAGTTTGTGCATGTTATCTAGAACATTTTTTATGACTCCAAAACTTCCAAATTAATTTTACCATGAATCAACAAAAATAAAGGATATTATTTTGCTGTTTCTATGAAAATGTACTCTATAGATAAATATAACTACATTTATTTATTTATTTAGAGACAGGGTCTCGCTCTGTCACCTGTTACTCCACTGTCTGGAGTGCAGTGGCACAATTTTTGTTCACTGTATCCCCAATCTCCAGGGCTTAGGCTACCTTCCTACCTCAACCTCCTGAGTAGCTAGGACCAAAGCCACATGCTATCATGCCAGGATAATTTGTGTATTTTTGGTAGCGATGAGGTTTTACCATGTTGCCTAGGCTGCTCTCAAACTCCTGGGTTCAAGCAGTCCCACTTTGGCCTCCCAACCAATGTTGGGTTCTAACATGAACCACTGTGTATGTTCTATCTATATTAGGTCATCCATTCTTTCCTATTTGTGACTGAATTGTTTTCCACCATTGTGCCAGGTAAGTGAGAAGTGACCCTTGTTAGCCTAAGCCAAACCTATCTGAGAAGAATATATATAATCAATTAATGAAGTCATTTAAAGAATTTCTTCTTTAGTTAAAAAAATGCCTATAGTCTTGAGATGCTGTTATTCTTGATCTCCAGCCTTGCATCTGGTCTTTTGCTATGAAAGACAACCTTTCTCCTAGAGGATAACAAACATTTGCCAAATATTTCAATTTTTTAATTGTAGTTTGTTTGAGATTCAGGGGATATATGTATAGATTTGTTCACTGATGCTGAAGTTTGAGATTCTATTGAACCTATCTCCCAAATAATGAATGTAGCACCCAAGAGGTAGTTTGTCAACCCCTGTTGCTCCTCTTCCATCTCTAAGTGTCTGTCATTACCATCTTTATGTCTAGTGTTTCTAGTGTTTAACTCCCACTTATAAGTGAGAACATGCAGTATTTGATTTTCTGTTTCTAGATTAATTCACTTAGGATAATGGCCTCCAGCTGCAACCACGTTGCTGCAAAGGACATGGATTTATTCCTTCTTTATGGCTTAATATTCCATGGTGTATATATGCTTCATTTTCTTTATCCAGTCCACTGTTGATGGCACATAGGTTGATTCCATGTCTTTACTCTTGTGAATAGTGCTGGAATAAACATGTGGGTGCAGGTGTTATTTTGATAGAATTATTTCTTTTCCTTTTTTCCAATTATTTCTTAAAAATTCAATAGTAACAAGGATTACCTACCAGATATTTTCTTCATGAGCACTGCCAGTCACAGAATGTGGAAAACAAGGGAAGGAGGCTTCAGTTAGGGAGACCAGTTGAAAAGCAATTTCTGTAAGTGCTCATAATAAATGCACGAGATCTGTGTGTTGCTGTGAAAGCACACACTTTTGAGGCAGCATGACTTGGCCCAGAATTACAGTCTTTATTATCTGTAAGGCTCTACAAAAGTTAAAGTTACCAAACTGATTTGTTGACATTTTCAGTTAGTAACTCATTAAGCTCATCATTTTAAGGCAGTCTAATTTTAAGTGAAATATAATATTGGATTTCTGGTTTAGTGTCAATTGACTTTATAGCAAAGACACTTGGACCTTGATGTGATCGATTAAGATCTTTCCGTCTTTTACTTTTCTTTCATTGATTCACATTAGTAACATATCTGAGGCATGCTTGTCTTATAGGAGTGTAGTGCTTTTCTAAATTAAATAAATGATTAAAGAGGAGAACTCAAGCCCTTTCCTAAAAATTGACTGAAACGACAAAGCAAGACCCCAGTTCAGTTTCTAACTATACAGTTTTTAAAACCTGTGGTCCTGGCATAAGTCAATTTTTGTTTTATAAAGATTCAATAAATTCCTATGTCTACACCATAACATTTCTTATTCTACATTTTTTAACAACATTGCTCAAAAATTCAAAAGCCATAATTTGAATAAAAGAGCAAGTATTTTTGAAATGTAAAACTCACTGAGCTATCTTTTTTTCTTTAAAGATGAGCAATAAAAGTGTCAGAAAAGCCATATAACCATATTGCCTTTAGTTTATGTCTAAATTAAAAGCTGCCAAATAAATGAATTCAAAATTTGGTAAGAAAATTGCTTGAACATGGAACTGGAATAATTCAAATGGAAACAGAAAATAAGATCATCTCAGAAAAAGTGACCACTTTTTTCTAATGATTGAGTGTGTGTGAAGTGTCTCTGCTACAGACTTCTCTAACTGAAGAAGTATCATGTCATATCACAGTGATTGTTGAAAAACATTAACTCCTCCCAGTTAAAACATATATCTTGCAGAAAGATATATCTTTTATATCTTTACAATTTTTGCAGAAAGAGAAACTGAGTGTGATTCAGCAATAGTGTTGAATTAGAAGAATCCTTGTGAAAATTCTTTTAAGATTCTAAACCCAACGTATTGCTCCAGTTGACTTAATTTGTCCTGTTCAGGTGGCATATGTTAGTTTTGTCTTTTATATCATGAGTCTTTCAGTCTGTAGATTGAAGTCTCTAATCATATCATAATTTTGTTTATATTTTAAGTATTGATTTGTTCCATAGGATCATTTTCTTCATAAAACACAGTGATTATTCATTTCTTTCCACTGTATTATCTTTCTTTTTAAATATTTATTTTATGGTCTTCATCTCCTTGCTTATGCTTCTCCACATTTTAACAGTGTTTCTCATCTGTACCTCTTATTTGCTTTTCTTTAGAGTCAGCTCAAACCTTTGTGTTTTAGAGTCTAGTTTTGAATTTTAATACGACACTTTTTTTTCTACCTTCTTTTCTTTTACTCTGTCATTCTACTTTGTGTCTCTGTTTCATGGCTATATTAGTTCATTATCAATGTTGCTGAGAAAGACACACCTGGGACTGGATTATTTATAAAGAAAGGAGGTTTAATGGACTTACAGTTCCACATGGCTAGGGAGGCCTCACAATCGTGGCAGAAGGCAAAAGTTACATCTTATATGACAGCAGACAAGAGATAGAATAAGAATCAAGCGAAATGGGTTTCCCCTTATAAAGCCATCAGATTTCCTAAGACTTATACACTACCACAAGAACAGTATAGGGGAAACCCCCCCAATTATTCAATTATATCCCACTGGGTCCCTCCAACATGTGGGAATCATAGGAGTTACAATTTAGGATGAGATTTGGGTGGAAACACACCCAAACCATATCATTGGTCATCCATGTTTCCTGTTTATTTTAGATAATTCATGTTATTTTGTATTTATTAATTGCATGCTTCTTCATGAGAGAAAAAAAGACACTCTTATTATAATTTTTTATGGTGTGCAGTGTTTAGAAACATATCTTTTTTAATTTTTATTTTAATTTTTTTTAGAAACATACCTTTTAAACATTTTTATTTATTTATTTGACAAAAATTGTATACAACTTGTTTATATATATAGTGGAATGGCTGAATTAAGTTAATTAATATATGCATTAGTTTGCATTTTTTTTGTGGTGAGAATACTTAAAGTCTACTTTCAGCAATTTTTAATAATACATAATACACTGTTGTTAACTATAGTTACCATGTGGTATAATAGATCTCTTGAACTTATTTCTTCTAACTGAAATTTTGTATCCTTTGATCAGTATCTCCTCAGGTCCTTTTTAAACTTGTAAGAAAATTCTTGTGTTTATTTTCTTCTATAATGCTACTGAATCTTTTGGTAGGACCAATTATTTGCTTAACCTTTTTTTTTTTAATCCTTTATTAACAAGAAGCCTAGCCTGACTTTTTCATGGGGGAACTATTTGTACCCTGTACATCCTGGTTGTTCATGTTTGTTTATGTTTTAAGAAATGTGAAGTGTTTGTGAAACATTACTGTAGTTCCAAGAGTCAGATATATACAAATATATCTAAGAGTCAGATCTATACTCCCTCCTCATCTCTGCTACCCTGATCCCACTCTGCATTTATTACTCCCTTTCTTTTCTACGTATTCCTATAGGTAAACAGTTTTTGTTTTTTTAGTTTCTGGTTCATCAGAAACAAAAATGTGTTTTCACAAATAAGCACCTACATCAGTATCTTCTTGTGTCCCCTTCTTGTGTCTAGCATATGAAAACAGGGTGCTATAGGTATTTTTTTCTACTTTGCTTTTTCACTTAACAATATGTCAACTGAAATTCCCCCGTATCAGTTCATAGAGATTTTTCTTATTATTTTTATAGTTACATAGTTCTCATTGTGTGAATGTATCATACTTTATTCAGCCACTTTCCTGTATATATAGGCATTTAGGTTGTTTCCAATATTTTGCATACATAAACAACACTGCAATAAATAACCTTGTGCATATATATTTTGTGGTGTTGGAGGAATAAAAATACACATGCAGGATAGATTTCTAGAAGTGAGATTGCTGAATCAAAATGTTAGGGCATATGTAGTTTTATTAGGTATTGCCAAGTTTCCCACCAAGAGTTGTACAATTTGCATCCTTCATGTAGGGAAACATGAAGTGCATGTTTCTCCACAGTGTCACTTACAGGAAGTATTGTCTTATATTTTTGAAAGTTTTACCAGTGTGATGGTTAAGTGATACATCAGATTAAATGAAGATTTCAGATGTAGTATCTCCATCTATTACATCTGTTTTCCTTCCCCCGCAAAATTATGTAGGAAAAAATAAACTTAGGACAAATCGTAACAGCAGTAAAAAAAAAATAAAAATGAACATGATCAATAGTTCATACATTTTGAAAAATTCCTGGAAGATAGAAAGCAAATCAGAACAGACTAATGGATATATAAGGATAAAGAAAACTTAAACAGGAAAGAAGAGGTAGTTCATAGAAAGGGTCAAAAAATACCCAAAGCAGCATGTGTTTTGGGGGCAATTGTCAGAGCAGCTGATTAAAGCAAATCATTCTAAGCAATTGGCCCATGTGGGCGACTCTCCCTTTGATATAGTCACTACTACACAGTGAAGAGGTGCATTTTTTCAACCCATTGATTAGACTTAGTATACTGAGTTTGGGGCTGGAAACAAGGCAAACAGAACCATAAACACAAGCAACAAAACACTACAAAGAAAGAAGACAGAAAAAGAAATTAACTTTAGGCTTTATCCCCAGAATGCAACTTAAATTCTCACCTGGGAATTGCAAAAGAGGAGACTCCTAATGTTGCAGTTCACGCTACAGAAGCAGGGCAGTGCTTCAGGTCACTTGCCAGCCGTAGAAATACAAGAAACACATAAATTCTGAAGATAAACCCTCCTCACATCCCATTGCACAGTCCCTTCTGCCACTCAGTGCAGGTATATATGGTATTCTTATTTTAAAAAATGAATAGAAACCAAAGTTGAGAAAAACACACACATGAAAGTAGAATACTAAATGCAGAAAGAAAACAATAAATACTAAGAAAACCATGAAGAATGGAATCAAAAGGTAACTGAAACAATAAATCTAACTGATTTCTCAGATATATTTAGAAGACCATCACATTCATAAAGCAAAATAGACTACAAAAAAGTAAGTTAATTGGTGTCCTTTAATGTAAATGTAAGTGTAATAAGGTGAAAAAAAATTAACCAATCTTCTGCTCTCTGCTTCCATGAGTTCAAGTTTTTTAGATTTTGCATGTAAATGAGATTGTACAACATTTGTCTTTTTGTGCCTGGCTTATTTCCCCTAGCATAATGTTTTTCAGGTTCATCTATATTGTCACAGATGATTGGTTCTCCTTATTTTTTTAAGAATGAATAAAATTTCATACAACGAACCATTGTGTGTGCATGTGCGTGTGTGTATGCATGTGTGATATATATGTGTCTTTCTTATAGGCATTCTAACAGGTGTGAGGTGACATCTTATCATGGTTTTAACTTGCATTTCCCTGATGATTGGTGATTTGACCCTTTTAATCATATACCTGTTGGCCCTTTGTATTTCTTCTCTTGATAAATATCTATTCAAATTTTTTGACCATTTTGCATTGTTATTTGTTTTTTCACTATTGAGTTGAGTTCCTTATATATTTTGCATATTAACCTCTTATCAGATGGTTTATAAATGGTGTTTGCTAGGGGTTGTTGGGGTGTCAAAGGGTACAAATTTCCATTAGACAGGATAACTACATTCTGGAAATCTGTTGTACATGACTGTAGTTAATGTTTATAATATAGTTATAGACAGGATATGGAAACAACCTAAATGTCCATTAAGAGATGAATGGATTGAAAAACGTGGTACCTTTACACAATAAAATACTCTTCACACATGGCAGGATTTCCTTTCTTCTCCATCTTTTATTGTCAAGAGCTCTTATTCAAATTTCTTTCTTCAAAATGGTTTTCACTATTAGGGCATGCAAGTCAGAAGGCAAAGGGGTCATATTGTTGTCTTATATTTGTTTAATATTATTTCGCTCATGTAGTTTTTTTCTTCTTTGGCAATACTGTTTCTCAACTAGGTTTTCTTCACATGCACCAAATTATCTTTTTTATTATTTCCATTATCTTGCATTTATGCTTCATTCTTTAAGATATTTCTTCTAGTTTGTCTTCTAGGCTAGTAACTAAGGTTTACTAGTGAATAGTCTCTCTTTGGTATCATCAACTGTAGTTTAAGTTCTAAATAAATATTTCCAGAAATTGATTTTATTCTCTGAATCTTCATAAGTGGTCTTATTTTTTTTTTCTTCTTTTCTCTCTTCTTCTCTTTCTGTGTTTATTCCAAATGCTCTGTCTTCCTCAGGGGCTCAGTTTTTCTGAAAATACTAATTCTATTTTAATTTCCTTTCTCTAATGACTAGGCACGTTAATAAGTGCTGGCTCACTGGGTTCTGCTTAATAGAAAACTGGAAATCATCCTATAATTGATGGAGGATGTAAAATCACCTCCTCCCTTATGTTGATGATATAGTAACAGTCAGAAATCAAGGTAAGACTGTTTGCTCCTCTGATCTTCGTACATTCTTTTTGATGGATTAAATTAGCATTGCTAACTCTTCCTCCTATCTTGTATTAGAATTAGACATCACTACCCTTTGCCTTCTGACTTGCATTCCCTAATAGGGAAAACCATTTTGAAGAAAAAAATTTAAATAAGAGCTCTCAATTATAAAATATGGAGAAGAGAGGAAATCCTGCCCTGTGTGAATAGTATTCCATTTGTGTAAATGTACCACATGTTTCAATCCATTCATCTGTTAATGGGCATTTTGATTGTTTCCATATTCTGCCTATCATGAATAATGCCGCAGTGAACATGAAGGTGCAAACTTCTCTTCACCATACTGCTTTCATTCTCTTTGGGTATGTGCTCAGTAGTGGGACCACTGGATCACATGGTAACTATACTTTCAGACATTTTGAGAAACCTCTATACTGCTTTCCAGAATGGCTCTATTAATTTGCATTCCCATCAATAGTGTGTGAGCGTTCTCTTTTCTCTACATCCTCACCAACATCTTTTATCTTTCATCTTTGTGGTCTTACTTTGTGTTTCTCTGATGATCTGAGATGTTGAACATTATGTATACAATCTGTTGGTCCTCATATATCTTCTTTTGAGAAATGTTTATTCAAATTCTTTGCCCATTTTAAAATACAGGTTTTTTCTTGTCATTGAGCACTTTCAGTTTTTTGTATATTTTTTATATTAGTTCCTTACACAGTGTATGGTGTGCAAATGTTTTCTCCCATTCTGTAGGTTGTTTCTTCACTCTGTTGATTGTTTCTTTTGCTGTACAGAAGCTTTCTAGTTTAATGTAATCCCATTTATCTATTTTAGCTTCTGTTGGCTGTGCTTTTGAGGTCTATCCAAAAATTTTAGCTTAAACCTATGTCAAGAAGATTTTCTCCTATGTTTTCTTCTAGAAGTTTTCTACTTTCAGGTCTTACATTTAAGTTGAATCCATTTTAATTGATTTTTGTATGTGGTGGGATATAATGGTCTAATTTCACCCTTCTGCATGTGGATGTCCAGGTTTTCAATGTCATTTATTGAAGAAACTGTCCTGTATTTCTGGGCTTTCTATTTTGTTCCATTGGTCTATGTGTCTGCTTTTATGTTAGTACTATGTATTGTGGTTACTATAGCTTTGTAGTATATTTTGAAGTTAGATAGTATGATGCTTCCGACTTTGTTCTTTTTGCTCAAGATAACTTTTACTTTTGGGAATTTTTTTTATAGTTTGATACAAAATTTAGAATTGCTTTTTTCTATTTCTGTGAAAAACATCACTGATAGTTTGATGAAGATTACATTGAATTTGTAGATCACTGGGTAGCATGGATATATTAACGATATTAAATTTTTCCATACATCAGTATGGGTTATCTTTTTATTTATTTGTGTCTTTTTTGATTTCTTGCATCAATGTTTTATAGTTTTCAATGTAGAGGGCATTTACCTCTTTGTTTATGTTTATGATTATTTTTAAGATAACTTTGTAAATATTGTTTCTTGATTTCTTTTGCTATTAGCATATAGAAATTTTACTGATTTGTGTACACTGGTTTTGTATTCTGCAACTTTACTGAGTTTATTTGTTCTAACAATTTTTTGGTGATGTTTTAAAAAATATGTATGGTTGCATCATCATCAAACAGGGACAATTTAACTTCATTCTTTTCCATTCAGATGTCTTTTATTTCTTTATTTTGCCTAATTGCTCTGGCTACGACTTCTGGTGCTTTGTTGATTGGAAACAGTAAAAGAGGTAATCCTTGTCTTTTTTTTAGATCTCAAGGAAAAGCTTCAAGTTTTCTCCATTCAGTATGTTATTTGGTGTGGCTTTGTTATCTATGTCTTTTATCGTGTTGATATACTTTCTTCTATACCTAATTTGTTGATAGTTTTTAATCATGATGGAATGTTGAGATTTGTCAAGTTATTTTTCTGCATCTATTAAATTAATAACATAGGTGTTGTCCTTTCTTCTATAAAGTGTTTTATCACATTTATTGATTTGCATATGTTGAATTGTCCTTGCATTCCCACACTCTGTAATTCCACCTCATGAGTTTCTAACAGGCATGTCTAATTAATGTATTTGAAAACATCTCCCAACATGTTTTCTCCCATTTTCTCCAGTTACTAAGTAGCATCACCATCCACTTAGTTTTTCAGACCAGTAATCTAGAAAACATTTAATGCCATTTCTCCTCTCACATTCATACATAAATTACACAATGATTTAAAATCTACCTTTAGATTATTTTTCAAATCTGACCTGTTGAAGTGGCTGTGTTGTCTGGGGTAAATACCCAGGGTTGCTCATCTTGTGCCAAGAAAATTTAGGACACAAACACACACAAGGAGTTTAGGAATGAAGTTTTAATAGGCAAAAGAAAGAGAAAGGAAAACAGCTCTCTTTCTAGTTTAGAGAGAGAGGTTTCCCAGAGGAAAAGGCCTGCTTGAGGAGGTGGTTTATGATTTATGTAGGGGAATACACATTGTTTTCATCAGGTGTGACTTTATATAGTGCTGGGAAGGCTGGCCACCTCACCATAATCTTATGCAAATGGGCTTTCCAGTTGACCAGCACCATCTTGTCTGCTCCTTACTGTACACGTGGCTGGCAAAGGGAAGGGAAGATGGAGCTTCCATTTTGAACATGCCTAGTAACAGGTAATATTCCTCTTCTGGCAACTATATCTGCAGCTCAATTTTACAGGCTACTCTTTGCTAGAAAGGAAAATGATTTGGGCTGCTTTTTATTCAAATAAAAACCTTTTCCAAGGATTTCCGTACCCATTCTATCTGCCTAAGTAATTTCTTTTTAACTTCTGTATCACAATTTTCACTGATTTTTCAGGTAACACCCTAAGTTAAGCCTTTCTTATCTTTCATCTCGACTAATATAGTAGCCACCTAACTAATCTCTTTGTTTTTACTAACCCCCTAAAAACTGTATTAAACCAAAAGTCATATTGATATTGTAAAACTATAAATAAGATCACATAACTCTCCAGCTCAAAACCCTCTGGTGGCTTCATGTTACATATAAATCAGTCCCAAGTATCTTATCACTGACTCTAAGGCTGAATGAATTTGCTGTGACCACCTGTATGACCTTCCCTCCTAACCTCCACTGTATTTCCCATTACTCTCTGCTATGTAGTCCTTGCTTTTCCTCTAACTTGCCAAACCCATTCCTCGATGAGAAACAACTTCCTTGTGATTGTTCGTCTTTTGTCTAGATCAATAATCCCCCACATTTTTCCAGAACATCTAGGTCTCTATTCAATGTTATGTCTCCAGACATCTCACCAGACTCTCTTTTTTAAGCTAAAAGTCATCCCCCAATTCATTCCCTTACCCCAGAATGTTCCAGTCTATGAGCCATTAATTACCAAGCCTTGATCCCCCTGCTCCTCCTTACAATGGCCAGGCAAGGCCTATGACTACTATACCCTCTTATTTCCCACCCACCATTAGTTCTCTCTGACCACAAACAGCCTTATCCTGCTTAACTCAATGTGCTTTTTAATGTTAAGTAATATTTATTGTTTGTCATTACATCATCCTGCGATGTTAGAGAACTAGTACTAGACTAGCTTTCCCTGTTAGTTTCCTGCTTCTGCTATAATAAATTGCTATGAACTTGGTGACTTAAAACAAAAGAAATTGGGCCAGACACAGTGGCTCATGCTTGTAGTCACAGCACTTTGGGAGGCCGAGGTGGGTGGGTCAGCTGAGGTCGAGAGTTTGGGACCTGCCTGATCAACATGGAGAAACCTGGTCTCAACATGGAGAAACTGGTCTCTACTAAAAATACAAAAATTAGCTGGGTGTGGTGGTGCATGCCTGCAATCCCAGCTACTTGGGAGGCTGAGGCAGGGGAATCACTTGAATCTGGGAGGTGGAGGTTGCGGTGAGCCAAGATAGCACCATTGAACTCCAGCCTGGGCAACAAGAGTGAAACTTCGTCTCAAAAAACAACAACAACAACAACAACAAGACCAAAACAAATTGATTTTTACTGTTCTGGGGGCCAGACGTCCAAAATGAGTCAGCACGGCTGCAATCCTTCTGCAGGTTCCAGAGGAGAATCTATTCCTTGACATTTTAGGCTTGCAGAGGTGGTCTGGACCACTGCAACCTCTGCTTCAGTTTTCACGTCTTCCTCCCTCTGACTCTGACCTTCCTTCTCTCTCATAAAGACCCTGTGATTATATTGGGCTCAACCAGATAATCCAGGATAATCTCCCCATATAAAGAACCTTTATTTAGTCATATGTGCAATTTATTTTGCCATATAATGTGATATATTTATGAGTTCTGGTTATTTACATGTATCTTCAGAGAGCTATTATTCAGCCTGCCATGCCCCTCAGCATAAATAGCTCTAAGTCTCTGTAAAGGGTATGATCCAACTATATTCACTTATCAGGTGACAAGTAAGATAGGATTAAGCTCTTTGCAAGAAGAAAATCATATTAAGTGGCCCTACAATTGCCCCAGGTTTCTGCCTCAATGTACTTTCTGAGCTGTGGCATAGGAAGAGAGAACCCAAGCAGAGAGGAACTGAAGAAACAGGGAACAGAATTTAGCAAGGCTGAAGTCTCTCTCTCTCTTCCTTCTGTTTCTTTTCCATCTTCTTTCTTTTATCTGTTCCCTTTTATTTACTTCTTAATCTCCCTTTGCCTAATTGTATGTATTTCTATCTCAACCTGTCTCCACTTTCCTGACATCTCTTTTTATTACAGACTTTATATGAACCAAAGCATACATTTGAAGACTTGTTGCCTTTATAGTACAAAGCTTTCGATCTCATGCTCTAAATATTCAGTTCAAAGTAAGCATAGTGAAGGCTTTTTATTTCTATAATCTTAAAAATGAATTCAAATGAATCTACTTTTTAGCTTTGTTGTAGCGTTCAATTGATATTCCTTTCCTTAGGTCTGCAACACTTAGAAGCAAAAACAGAAATCTACTTGGTACAAAAGATTTCAAACACGCAAGTGAGACCAATCTGGTTTCCACAAATGGTTAATTTTTGCCAGATATAATAAAATTAATTTCATCAGATCAAGCCATGTTTAATGTGCTGTATGTAAAACTACATATAAATATAGACCAGAATTAATATCAAATATAAATTAAACAATATAAAATCCATTAACTAAATTTATTCTGTCAGCAATTAAAATATAAGAACAATTCTTCCAGGATTTGCTTAGTTACTTAATTTATACTGCTTCTTTATAATACTCATGATGTGACTTCTGTAACACTATTTCTGCGTTCTCGTAAAAAGGAGTGACTTTGAATTATCCTTTCCTCAGCAAATTTTTCCTACCTAAGCAAGAAATACCAGATAGAAATCATTCACCGGCCCTATAGCTGTCATTTACTTTTCATCAATGGAGATTTCATTAACATACTCAATTTCCTGTGAATCTTTTTTTCCCCGTAAAAATAGTTGCCATTCCCTTAACACCTATAGTAATTCTTAAGTATGCAGGCTCTTAAGTCAGACTGCTTGAGTTTTATTTACCACTTCATACCTTTCTAGCTCTGTAATCTTCAGCAAGTTAAATTTATTCTGCCTCATTATCTTCATCTGTTTTACAAAATATGTATGTTTGTACGGTGACTATAAGGATTAAATGTCTAACATTTATAAAGCATTTAGAACCCTACTAGATGTATAACAAACAGTAAATAAATGTTAGATATTGCTATTGCAACTCCTAGTATTACCATGACCACCACAACTATCTAGACTCTCTTTCATCATTATTCTTAATTACCACTACAATTTTATCAAATATTGTTTATTTCCACTTGGAAAGGGTCTAACTAGGGATCAAAGCTGTCAAAGTAATTTTATTTAACTGCAAGTGAATAGTCAAGTGGAGTTTTGAATATATCTCTATCCCATTTTTTCTACCAAGACTTGATGTCATTTCAGTGTTAATGAAAGGATAGATGAACTGGAATGGTTAAATATCTTTTTCATTTCTAGGATTTTAAAGAAAGATGTGAAAAAAGGGGCCCCTAGTGCTCCAAAGCAGTAAGTGTGGCTTCCAACCCAGGAGAATCAACTCTACAGGTTCTTCTCTAAGCTGGGACACTCTTGGCAGAGCTTTGTAACTGCGGGTGGGGGAAAGTGCACAGCAGCTGTTTTGACAGCCTGGTGAGGGAATCTGGTACCACGTGCCAAGACTAGGGGTACAAGCACAGCCTCTCTGGTTGCCTGTTTTCATATCCATCTGTTTAAATGGCATTTTTCCGAGTCATAATGAAGGAACCAACTAAAAAGAATTTTCTGGTAAAGATGCTTTCCCCCCTTAAAATGTGACCATCAGCCTAGGGAGATACCCTCATTTCATAGAGCCTGATAAAAAAGTCATAGTGAACTCATTTCACAAAAGTGCCTTATTGATTACATATTTCTGGGGTATATATGGCGCCAATTAATTTTCATATGTTTCAAAATATTTGCTTTAAAAAATAGAAAAGAAAGGAATTAACATATTTAAAGTCTACTGTATTCTAAGCTATTTGCACATACTGTCTTATTTAATCTCCACAATGATTTTAACGTTCAGAAACTATCTTCTTTGACAGATAAGGAATCTCAGACTCAGAGAGGTTCATTAACATGGCCAGTGTCATCACACCTACTAAGTGGTAGAACTGGGATTGGAATCCAGACATTTATGACTCTTACAAATGTGCAAATTCCCTTAGCTCAGATGTCTCTATATAGCCGCATGCACAAGAAACTGTGATGCATATTTTTCCAAAGCCTTGTTTCTTACTTTTTCTTCTTTAGCTTTCCTCACAAGCTCAATTTCTCTTATGCTTCTCTAGTATTTATAGCTGTTTTAGAGGATAAGTTTTCTGAATAAAAGTTGTTCCTGACTGTAATAGTGTTGGTCACAATGAACAGGAGCCAAAGTCTTAGCTGCCTAGATACCATGAGACACCTTTGACGTTTACACATTTTTTTTTTTTAACATTAAGCACTAAGACTGTGTTTTTATGTGCACAGTTTGGGAAATAAGATGGAGGGGTGTGTGTGTGTGTGCGCGCGCGTGTATGTGTGTTTATGATATAAATGTAGATATTTTTCAAATGAGAATCAAAAGTGAAGTAAAGCCATTATGTCCTGATATTCTGAGTTGGTAAGTCAGCAAAATGATGAAGAAGTGGCCTGAAATATACCTTGTTTGTTTGGCTCAAATAATTCAGAAGTCTCTGTAAAGAGGTAAGACACAAGATGCTAAAACTACAAAACCGTCACTGTCCAATATGGTAGCCAGTAGCCATAAATTTCTGTTTACATTTAAATTAACTGAAATTAAATAAAAATTTTAAGCTGATTCTCCTAGCTGCGCTAGCCACATTTCAAGTGCCATAGTCATCTATTGGGCAGTACAGATAATTTTGTTTTTCCAAATTACAGAAAGTTCTTTTTGACAGTGCTGCTAGAAACTGTAAAGTTGTTTAGACTTTATGCAATAAGTACATTAGCTTATTGATGATGGTTGGGTGTAGATAATATTGAAGCAGTGGATTATTCTCAGTGCTATAAGTAGAGAAGCCACTTAAAAGTCATTCTGCCTTAGCAGTTGTCAAGGGTGATTCTGTTCCATTCTTGCTGTTCCAAGTTAAGAAAAAAAGACTAAAAGAATATTAAAAACTACTTTAATATTGGTTATTATTCTATTCTATTAGATGAATCAAATAAAAATTATAAAGTATAAATGATATGACAATATAAACCGATTTATCTGTTTCATAGTACATCATTTAAATGAGGCCAACAAACCAATGGAATCTAATAAAAAACCAAACAGAAACCCTTTGGAAATGTCTGGCTTACTTCTAGAATTATTCCAGATGATTTCTCATATGCACACTTGACCACACCTGTCTCTAAGCTTTTCTAATATCTGGATCCTATATATTGCTTCCTACAATTTTCAGACTGTTTGCATTGGCAAGAAGACTTGTGTTTTACCAGTTAAACTTTGACAACTTTAAGGCTACTTGGACTTAAATTGAGAATCCATAACCAAAAGGAAGAGCTATACTTTCTTAAGCTTACTGGACCCACTATGAGCTGTCTCAGCCTTATTCACTCTTCTAGCCCCTCATGAAATATGAATGAAACATATTAATCTCTGTAACTATGAGGAAAAGAATAAAAGAGAAAAGTAACTAACTTTTGGGAGAGAAAATTGAATGTTAGCAATGGAAGTAAACTTAAAGATTGCTGATTTCACCCATAATGGTGAATGGGCATAATTGCAGTGACTCTGCATGAAAGAAAATGATGTGGGCAAAGTTCTAACATGGAGCTAAATATTTTTTTCTGAAGTCTTTTGCCTGAAGTTTACCTGAGGAAGCTCCTTTTCCTTCACTTGTCTAGTTTTGCATCTGCTGAATTAGACAATTAACCACCAAGCCTCTTTACACATAAGTGAAGGAAGGAGATGCTAAAGACATTTCATCTGACTAGGAATGATACATGAGTATCTTGACTGTGCAAAGCCCAGCAGGAAAGAGTGTCTGATGCACAGTTAACTTTTAGGTTGATATTTCCAAGGATGATTTCTCTCAACTTTATTTCAGAGATTGGTTGAGCACTTAAAGTATACATTTTCTTGAGAGCACTGAATCTAATAAATAAGCTGGAATTCAAAATAGTCTTGGTTCAAGAGTGAGAGTGTGAGGGCCTCAAATGAAATGACTTCTTTATATATTACCATTAAGTAATGTTGCTCATATATAAATAAGCACCACTGAAAAGCCCAAAAAAGACATGTAATCCTGCTAGACTGTTTCTCTACTGTTCAGTAGTCCTATGGAGTCTCTGCTATATGCTATACACTTTTCTAGGGTCTCTGTGCTTCTGGTAGCTTCTGGTCTGATGCACCATCACAGCCATGAGAAAACACCATCACAGCCCTGAAAAACTGTCTTATGATTAAAAACAAACAAGAAAACAAACAGCAAACCATTAGTTATAATGTTATACACTTAAAGTTACATTTTTCTACCAATATGATCTTCTGAGACTAGGTAATAAAAGAAGCAAGGGTAGATTAGTTTTTCTAGTAAATATCTTATGGTATTTAATTTTATGACTGTCATTTATTTTGACACAGAAAAATATCATTGCCAACTCAGTGAATATAGTAAAAAAGTAACTTGTGAGAAATTAAATAATTCAGTGGGTTGATTACAAAAAAGGTATGATCAGATGACATTACATACACAAACTTTGAATACAAATTTTTCTTAAACATACATTCAGTGTTAATCAGTATAAGAAAAGTCTGGAAGAGGGAGTAATCAGACATTTTTTATACCTTGAACACTTTTTGCTCCTTTGAAGAAAACCTCGCTATTCCCCCTGGCCTCGAGTCTACTCTTACTTTGGCAGAAATGATTAGTAACCAATGAAACAATATCTGTTTATGAAACAAACACCGGAGAGCTACATGAATAACTCACAGGCGAGGAAGCACTACAGTCGCAATCAGTGGCAAGGGTGATTTACTATTTCTGCAAAATGCTTTAACTGCATTAATCTTTGCTTGGAACTGAGTCACTGCAGAAAATGACACAAGCTATAAGTAGCTTCAGTCACGCACTGGAATAGAGTTCTGTCAGACAACTTCCAGAGACTACGATGAATCATGCTGCTACTTATTTTGAGCAGCCCCACAAAAACAAAAGGAAGGTAAGAGGCAATTCAGTGTCTTGGTGGCAGGTTTTGGACTGATTTAGACTTTTTTTTTTTTTTTTTTTTTTGCTTGTGCCTGTAAAACTGTCATCTCTAAAATAAGAAAGGTCAAGGGAGAGAAGAAGATATATAGTGACTGGGGTCATCTAAGGGCTCTGTGAAGACCACTGCATTCTGTGACTACAGGGGAAACCACTCCTTACTGGGTTGACCCTATGGGTGTGGCATCCTGGTACTTCACTGCAACGTGAGAATGGACTTACCTTTTTGTCTTGCCATACAGACCCGCTTGTATATCCCAAATCTGTCCTATCTTTTTGCATTTCTCCACCTTTCATTGGTGCATGTTTATGCATGTGCCTGCGCACATCATGTGTCCAAGGGTGAGGAGCAATAGTTAATTCTCTCTCCATACATTTTCATTCTTGATGGAGAGAAAAATACAGAATAAATATCTCTGGTGGATCTTTAGGCTCTCACTTATTTCGCTGTGTTTTTCTTGGGGAAAGAAGGTGTCATCCAGTGGTTGGAATGGAGTCCATAACTTAATAGAGCATAGATTATAAAACAAACTATCTGGAAAAAGGGAAATCTCAAGAGCCAGAGACAAAGAGGCAGAGTTACAATGAGTTCTTAAACTCTCCATTATTCCAGAGAAGCATAATAATCTGGGCATCTGCTAAACCCATAATGCGTCCTGCTCTGGTGGAGGAACTTCTCTTTCTACTCCATTGGTGCTTTTTCTTATAGAATAAGCAAGAGAAAATGGCCTTTTCAGTTGAGAAACAGACTGAATACTGGCCACTGAGCGTCTTGTATTTGCAGTACTTGCAATTTACAGTATTGCCTGAACAAGACAGCTTGGTACTTGGAACTTGAGATCTGTGGGATAATGTAGTCTCGACCACAAGAAAGACGGTTGCAGTCCCATTAGAACTTAAACTTGAAAGCTGCCCCTTCAGCTAGGAGAAAAGTGAGCTCACAGACCTGACCTAGTTTGCTGTCCAAGCAACACAGGTTCATGTTTGCATAATTCTGCTCCTTCAGTAACACTCCCAAGGGAAGAGAAAGTAGATCTAACTGGTGAATTTTCCAAATTGAAATAGGAATGCGTGGCTTAATATCTTCTGGTTTTCATGCTCCTACAGACCTAATCTCCTTTTGGACAGAGGGATTTTCTCTTTAATACATGCACCTTATTTTGGGGTATGAGATTATATTCTCTATGAGAGGTTTATTAGTTAGCTATTGCTGCATAACAAATTGCCCTAAAAGTTATTGACTTAAAACATTTATTAGCTCACAGCTTTATGGGTCAGCAGTCCTAATTTGATTTATCTGGCATATCTTGTGCTTTGTGGCCTCAAGGCTGAAATCTAGATGCTGTCGAAAGCTACAGTGATCACAAGGGTTGATTCATAAAGGATTGACTCTCAAGTCCACGCATGTGGCTGTTTTTCAGAGGCCACCCACAGGTTCTTTTCATGTGGGGCTCTCCAGAAGGTAGCACTCAACAGGGCAGCTTGTTCATCAGAATGAGCAAACTGAGAAGAACCAGTAAGAGGAAGAGAAAGTGCAAGCAAAATGGAAGTCAAAGCTCTTGATAATCCAGTCTTGGAAGTGACATCCTATACCTCTTTCTGTATTCTATTTATTGTTGGTAAGTCACTAGGTCCTGCCTGTACTCCAGAAGAGGGGATTCATACAGGTGTGAATACCAGGAGTATACTGGAGTACCAGGCATCACCAGGGGCCACATCAGAAGTGGTCTACTGGCCAGGCATGGTGGCTCACGCCTGTAATCCCAGCACTTTGGGAGGCCGAGGTGGGCACCTGAGGTCAGGAGTTCAAGACCAGCCTGGCCAACATGATGAAACCCCATCTCCACTAAAAATATAAAAATTAGCCAGGTGTGGTTGTGGTCACCTGTGATCCCAACTACTCAGGAGGCTGAGGCATGAGAATAGCTTGAACCTGGGAGGAGGAGATTGCAGTGAGCCAAAATCATGCCATTGCACGCCAGCCTGGGTGACAGAGCAAGACTTGGTCTCAAAAAAAAAAAAAGGTGGGGGGGGTTGTCTAATACAGGAGATTATCAAAAAGTAGTCATGGCCATACATTTACACCATGTATTTCAGTATAATTTTCATCAAAAATAAAGCTGATATTTTTATCTCCATCTGCCTCTCTCCAAGTCTTTCAGTTGAATTTGAATTCAGATTAGATGACAACATTTCTGTTCTTACCTTTTCCTCTTCTCATAATCTTTCTTTCTCACTTGACAAACCTTGCTAGTTTTTCAAGATTCAGCCTCAATATTATAGCCCTCAAGAAACTCTTAGTAAGCTCCAGGGAGCAATACTAACACACACATCAATTGCTGTTGGTATTACCTAAGTATGAAAGAAAAGATAACTAGAGTTATTTTTCCTCAATAGGAAAACAGAGTCTGGAGGTCAGTATTCTTTCAGTAAACTCTACTCCTAATCCAGGCTCTGGAGGTGAAGCTGGAGGCACTCATTTATTCACCTCCTTTTTGACCAAACTTTATGCCCTTCCCATAGGATAACTTCATTTCTTTAAGAAAAAGTTGATTTTTGAGACAAAGTCTTGCTCTGTCGCCAGGCTGAAGTGCAGTGGCACAATCTCGGCTCACGCCAACCTCCGCCTCCTGGGTTCAAGCGATTCTTCTGCCTCAGCCTTCTGAGTAGCTGAGACTATAGGTGCGTGCCACCACACCCGGCTAATTTTTATATTTTTAGTAGAGACGGGGTTTCATCATGGCAAGAATGGTCTCGATCTCTTGACCTCGTGATCCACCCGCCTCGGTCTCCCAAAGTGCTGGGATTACAGGCGTGAGCCACCGCGCCCGGCCCCAATAACTTCATTTCTTTAAGAAAAAGTTGATGAATTTCTCATGCCCTTCCTCTTACCACGCAATGGAGTCTTACACTCTAGCAGAGCATTTCAGACTTTGTGGGGTGAGTAATGATGCTCGCCACCGCTAACTGCACCCATTTTGTAGATGTATATAGAGACCAACATTGGCTCGAATCAATGTGCGACATTTTTTTAGGCATGATACAGCTTACACCCATGCTGAGGAAATAGTGTTTTGTGTTTCGTTTATTGGACAAAACCTATTCAGGTTTTTAGAGGTCAGCAGGTTCTCTACTATTCTGTAGGTTGATTTCTTATCTCCTCCAGTTGTATCCAATTGGAATAATAAAAAGGTTCATTAGCTTTCTAATATTTGTTCCTGTTACTTCCAGCAATGTGTGTCAGTCTTAATTGAACCTTTCGATTCAGCAGTCCCGTTCTGATGGCAGATGTGTGTCAGTCTGTGTGTGCGTGTGCATGAAATGTTGCCAATTTTTTCTACCATATTAGCAAACAAAAAGAAATAAACTAAGTAAACTAAGTATTCAATACCGTAAGATAGATGAAGAGGGAACATGACAGAGAAAAGAAGAAAAGGATTTATAAAGGGGAAGAAGCCTTTAATATTGTAGGCAAGAAAATAAAAATAAATGTGGAAAATAAAATGAAGTGCGTGTCTGGCAAGAAGACTGTAAAATGATGCTTTTGTCACTTTACAGCAACAAATTTGGATATCTAGATTAAATGGTCAATATAAAGACACCATAACTGAACAAAATTACTCAAAATATTTGATTAAATCAATAACCGAAAAATCCCCTGGAAATTTCTACTTATAGTTTTCATTCTACATACAGTTTCACAGGTGCATTTCTATCAGGCCTACAAGGAACTATATATTTTTATGATGAAACAATTTTAGAGCATAGGAAAAAAGTAAAGCTCCTCAAATTATTTACTGTAGGTTACATTGCAAACATACCAAAATCAGGCATGATTAAAATATATATAGAAGAAGATGAGGGGAAGGAAGTTTCTAAATTCACATAAGCACTGGTTATGAATAATAGTTTGTTATCATGATGCTATACCTAAAATCCAGGGGCTTTAAGAAAATAAGACATCTCGGCCAGGCGTGGTGACTCACACCTATAATCCCAACACTCTGGGAGGTCTAGGCGGGCAGATCACAAGGTCAGGAGATTGAGAACATCTTGGTCAACATGGTGAAAACCTGTCTCTACTAAAAATACAAAAATTAGCTGGTCGTGGTGGCGCATGCCTGTAATCCTAGCTACTCAGGAGGCTAAGGCAGGACAATTGTTTGAACCTCAGAGGTGGAGGTTGCAGTGAGCCGAGCTCGCACCACTGCACTCCAGCCTGGGTGACAAAGCAAGACTCCATCACACACACACACACACACACACACACACACACACACACACACACACAAAGTCTCTTTAGACTCTCACTGAGGAGAAGATTTTTAATTCAAATTTTGATTATGACAGTGAAAAAGAAAGTGCTATATAATTTTATAAATAAATATATCCTCTGGCAGTTAGTATGTTTTATGAAAGACAACAGGTACATTTGATTCAGAGCTGCCAAGTCTTTCACATGAAAAAGAAAAGTTGTTATTTATCAACAGTACATCTTACAATAGAGGGTATCTTAGAATCTAAGAAAAATGGCAGCCAACGTAGTGGAGTCAAAGAGGAAGTTCAAAAGAAGCAGCCTTGGAGAACTAATTAAATTCTTATAAATATAAGTGAAATAAAACTTCAAGCTAGGATATCTGCTTGAAGAAGACTTGAAGGATTAATTAAAATATCACAAACTGGGTTAAGCATAACTTCAATTAGGAAGGAATGGCATAGATTACAAGGATGTAAAGGGCCAGGGCTTTATCCCAAGGGGCACTGAAAGGAAAGAACCAAGAAGAACATTCACAGAAGAAACAAAGATCAATCTGAGGAGTAATTACTTCATGTGAAAGAATTAAGTTTTAGTCCTTCATATTCATCAAATGAAGAAAGGCATGTTGGGATGGATTGGTGCATAACACATAAGGTGCATGGAGAGATACGAGATTGGGAAGGGTGTCATGAATATGATTAAGGTGACAATAATTATTAGATATGAGGCTGTGACTATCTGCCAAAAGAAATGTTATGGGCAATATGTTTCAGCCATACTCTTGTCTCCTGAACACAAGAAGAGTGTTCAAAGACTTTTACCTGAAAGCAAGAAAATAGATTTAGGGAAACGTGATGATAATCTTATGTGTCAGATTCATGGGTCACCAGGAACCTAGATATTGGTCAGCCATTATTCTCTGTGTTTCTGCAAGGATGCTTTTAGATGACATTAATGTTTAAATTAGTGGACTTTGAGTAAAGCATATGTTCTCCATAATGTGGGTGGGCCTCATCCAATCAGTTGAAGGCTTGAAAAGAACAAAATGATTGTCCTTCCCTGAGGAAGGGAGACTTCTCCAGCAGATTGCCTCTGCACTGCATCTACAGCATAAGCTCTTCTCAATTCTGCAGCAGATGGTCTTTAGACTCCAACTGGAATACTTGGTCTTCTGTGACTTCAGCCTATCTTTTCATCCTCCAGATTTTGGGTCTCCCAGCCTCCATAATTGTGTGAGCCAATTCCCTATAATAAATCCCTTTCTATAAATATTCATACTTTTTTCCTGTTTCTCTGAAGAACCTTGGTTAAAGCAAGAAATAAGGAAAACATTATTTATGATGTCAGAAATTTAAATGTAGCCAATAAGATTAAAGGAGTGAAGGACTTATTTCCTTTGTCCAGACACATTAAAACATAGATCTATAAATGGAAGGCAATTGTAAAATTTACTACTTTTTTGCTATTTAATTTATGAGATATTTGTAACATACAGGACAGTGGTATATATTGTTCATATATTCAAACATGTACCTTAAACGTCAAAAAGCATACATGAGAATGATACACACTGACTTTGGGATTTTTGGGACATTAATCCCTAAAAAAGAGAAAGGAAGGTGAGGGGCCTGAGATAGTGAGTCTTCACTTGTATTTATGGAGCTATGTGAAAAGCAAATAGGGCAAACTCTCTAATCTTATAGATGGATGCATTATTGATTTTAACATTGTTTTTGTAATTTTGTGTGTGATTAAAATATTTTACAATCAAAATGGAAATATTAAACAAAATGAAAAATCATCTAAGGTAAAATATAGATTTAAATTTCTTTTTTCTTCTGAGGGACAGCTGCAGAGGAAGGCATTCATTGACCACCTATAAAGCAGTAGTTGTGCTAAGTGTTAGAGGTACAACCAACCCACAAGACCAGCCTTCTGAACTTAGAAGCTTTGTCTAGAGAGTGACACAGAGAAATACAAGAGATGTTTTTCAAGCAGAGGCATCACAGACAATCCAGGAAGTGATTCTGCTTCAGATAAAGTGCAGAGAAGCCCTCATAGAAGAACTCACATATGAATAGTTTTAAAAATGAATAGGAATTTCCTATAGTCAAGGGTTAGAAGGGCTTTCTTGGACATCAATGGTTTAAAGGCAAGAAATGACAATATGTTCAATAGAATAAAATACAGATTAAACTACAGTAATAACCAAAATTAATTTCTCAAAAGTTTTAAAACTTGAAAGAGGCAGAATCTGTATAACTGGTTCTTCTTTTTTTTTTTTTTTTTTTTTTTTGAGACGGAGTTTCGCTCTTGTTACCCAGGCTGGAGTGCAATGGCGCGATCTCGGCTCACTGCAACCTCCGCCTCCCGGGTTCAGGCAATTCTCCTGCCTCAGGCCTCCTGAGTCGCTGGGATTACAGGCACGTGCCACCATGCCCAGCTAATTGTATAACTGGTTCTAAAAGCAAGGGGAAAAAAGGCAAATGGACGTATAATAGGAGAGAAGTATTACTTTCCTTCTGAATGCCCAAGAAGGATCAGTCTGTCAAGGTATGTTGTGAAGATAAGCTTATGCATGCAAAATGAAAACAAAAGCTAAAACAAAATAATTATAAATAACAAAGTCATTCATGGATAAAGAAAAAAAGTACAAAAGAAAAGCAGTGAAAAAAGTCAAAAGATTAAAAAAAAAAAAACAAACACCAACTTAAAACACAAAACCAAAATAATGAAGAGAAAACTATAAGGTCAAACCGAAATGAATTCACTACTAAATAAAGTATTAACCATTAGGAAATGTACTAAATACATTGTGATACATCCACTTGTTGTACTATTATGAAACACTTATAAAAAGGGCTGTGAAATCTTTGCATCATAAAGCAAATATTTATGCTATAGCAGGAGACACAATTATTTGTATGTCATGCTTATTGTTTATTACTAATATAAGCAGGGACATACCTAGGATCTACAGACACTGAATAATTTTTTGTGGGTTATTTTCTTATATTTATAAATAATTTTATTAGTGAGCAATATATTAGAATATATTAATAGGTCCATGTAATGGACAGTGATTAACTGGTGAAGATTTATAATAATGGATAGAGAAAAAGGTATTTGTAACTGTATAATTAGTATATGTATAGATTCTTCGCAGCATCTGGGCATCTCATTTTTTCTTTTTCAGGTCCAGAAGCTGTATCTTTGAGATCTTTATTATCAAATGTCACATTTTGGCTACTTTTCTATTCCTATTGTGAGAAGAAAGTGGCAATGCTGTTATTTCTAACAATGCCTTTTAGAAGTAGTGCAAATCCCTAACATCATCTTATGTTAGAAAGTCACTCAAAATCAGCACATTCTGATGGCTCAGTCTCATGAAATTACACAAAAGAAATGCCACACTGGCCAGTGGAAGCAATCTGCTTGTTATGCTGCCCTCATGCACTGAAGCCATTTACAGGAACCCAGGACAACTCCATCCATGGAAATCCAAGAGGTCCCCAGGGCATCTGGTAGATCCTACTAGGAAGAGGTGTGGTAGGCAGAATGCCCACTTCCCAATGTTTACACTCTTATTCCTGAAGTCCTGTGAAGATATTACATTTCATGACCAAAGAGGCTTTGCAGATGTAATTATGGCTATAGATGTTAAAATAGGTAGATTAACCTGGAGTACTTAGGTGGAAACAGTCTGATCACATGAGCCTTTAAAAGCAGGAAACTCTGTGGAGTCACAGAGGCAGAAGGGGAAGTTAGAACTGAAGTGATTATTGATGAAGGTTGGGGGGGCCTGACCCACTGTGGCTGGAGGGAGGCTACATGGAAAGCATGAAGAGGAATTTGGGTAACCTCTAGGAGCAAGGGTCATGCTAACTGATAGGTAGCACGAAAATGGGGTCCTCAGTAGCACAACTGCAAGCAACTATATTATACCGACAACCTGAATGAATTGATTCTTTCGCAGAGTCCAATAAGGGTCTTAGCCTAGCCTGACACTGATTTCAATCTTCTGAAACCCTGAGCAGAGCACGAGCTGAGCTCACTCAGACTTCTGATTTACAGAGCTGTGAAATGGCAAATGCATGTTGTTTTAAGATGCTAAGTTTAGGGTAATTTGTTACAGCAGTGATGGAGAACAAATATGTGAAGGGGATCAATAAAGTTTGCTTGGAAGGTGCCCTCACTGGGGAAAACTGCAACCATCAAAGCCCGTAGTTTCCAGTTTAGAAGGGGTTCCACTAATGTGGCACTGTTAGCCCCATCTGCTTCCAAGCACTGCAGCCTTAGAAAATTTCCAGGAAGTTACTCTAAAACAAGAGTTTCCTGTGGTGAAACCTGGGGCAAGACATAAAAGCTGTGATGAGTTTAAAGATTCTTCTTCAGTCTTTCTGCTTGCCAGAGTCACTGGGGGTAGCTAGATGGTTTTACAATAACTTGGTGGGGTGTGCATAATTTAAGGAACCAATAGTCAAAACTGAGAGAATGACACAGTTCACCCCACTTACATGGAATCTCTTTTTATCAGAGGCTATTAAAAGCTGCAAAACCAACTTCATCCATCTCAACATTTAATAATCTTACCCTGACTTCAATCCATTACATCACCCTAAAATCTGACATCCAATGCTAATAAATGGGTAGTTGTGGAAGATTTGCCAGAAGGAATATTGGTATGTGCAGGTTGCCAAAGTAATTTTGTTTATACTTTGTTGTAACTTTCTTTTTCATCCTTGCAAGGCTTTGGCATTTCCTGTGATACATATGGCCATTGGACAGTTCTCCAATACCTCCAAACCAAGGGAATTTCTTGATTTTCTCCACGTATAACAGTAACACAATGATGAATATTAAAATTACATGGAAGCTATATATTATCTAGGAGAAAAGATTTATTCATTCAGTCTATACTCACTGTTCTAGAAATGGTGGATACATCAAACAAATATAAACAAATCCCTGCCCTCTTGAAGCTTACGTTTCTAATGGGGAGAGATATGTTATGAATGCAAACAGTAATTGGCATGAAGACTCTGTCATTAGGGGACATGTGAGAAATGTTCCCTAATTGTTTATTTTTGACTTGAGATTTCTGAAGGTGAGAAGCTTAGTAAATAACACAGAGAAAAGGGTTCATGAATAATTGTGCCTGGGAAGAATATATGAGCAAAATCCTTTCTCTTTCCAGGTCTTGGTCATTGTAGGCTAAGGAAAAGAACCTGAGCAGTTGTGTGGCTCCATATATAGGTACACTGCTCTGCCCAGGGAATCATTAGGCAGGATAGAGGATGTCCAACCCAAAGGATTATTAGTAAGGGAGATACATAGCATCCCTCCTGATGGTACCTCAATGATGGAGGGAGCAAGGGTAAGGCTAAACCCTACTTGATGAGAACCACAAAACAAGAAGACCCTCCTTGCCATGGACGTACTACCAGTTTCATAAGAAGAACCCTGTATCCATCTAACACCACTCTTTCCTACTGAAGAAGGATGGTGAGCACTTTTGATATTTAGGACAAACCATCATGTTACCCTACTCTATGAAGACACCATCAAGACTCCAGTTTGGAAGTTGCTGGGTGGAATTTGCTATCAGAATAAAACAGAGTTTACAATTGAAGCTTCAAACTAGACTGAATATGTAATATGCCAAATTACCAGAAAATTTAAGAATATATCAACATGCTTTTAAACAAAGAGGAAGGGAAATCCAACATAGAATATTGGCAGGTAATTAGAGAAAATTAAACCTTTTAAAAATATTTTTGAGTCTGGATGCAGTGGCTCACTCCTGTAATTCTAGCATTTTGAGAGGCTGAGGCATGTAGATTGCCTGAACCCAGGAGCTCAAGACCAACCTCGGCAACATGGCAAAACTCCATCTCTACTAAAAATACAAAAATTAGCCAGGCTTGGTGGCATGCACTTGTGGTCACAGCTACTCAGGAGGGTAAGAGGATCACCTGAGTCCAAGGAGGTCAAAGCTGCAGTGAGTCATGATCATGACACTACAATCCAGCCTGGGCAACAGAGTGAGACTCTGTCTTAAGGAAAAAAAGGAAAAAATATTTTGTGACTTGTAAACATGGCTGATACCTGCATGCATTTTATATTTTTAAAACTTCCATGTTTTACTTCCATGTGAAAACTCAGGTTTCGAATGTGTTTTGTAAAGCATGAAGTTCTTTTGCTGATAATAGTCTTGAATATGACTGTGCGAGTGGGTGGGCGTATACATGTCTGTGAGGTAGAGTGTGTGCATGCACGCTGTGAGAGTAGGCATGTTGAGAGTTAAATTGCACAGGACCTGCACTTTTTAGAAGAAGTCGATGAGGCAGTATAGGGAGGCTTTGCCCTAGGAGGTCATTACATCTTATTACTAAAATAAACAAAGTCTAGAAATTCAAAGTGGGATTATGAATTACAAGAAATCCAAAGTTTTCTGCCTCCTGCTCTTATTTATAGTGTTCGATTTCTGAGTAAAGTATTATGAATTCTTTTCAGTGTAGCCTCATTCAATTCAGTCAACATTCAATAGACGTATATTGAGCTTCTATTAATTACAAGAAGGAAAAGAGATAAGTAAACTGTCAATTCTAATAGACTATTACAAATTGCTAAAGATTTCTATAGCTTTCTTCAAATCATATTAATTGAAATTTTCCAACATCTCACAGAGTTCAGAATTGTGCCATAAGGCATAGAGACATGAATTTGTGCCCTGATTTTAAGCAAATTAATGGCAGAAGTATAAAAAAAAAAACACCCTGCTTTGCCAAGTTCACCATTAGATAGCAGGTAAAATTGGTGTCAAAATTCTTTATCAGTTCTGAGACCTGGACCCAAGGGGAAACTGAGAAACAAGTAAACAAATTAAACAGCAACAACGGCAAGAAGAATAAAAACTTCCTCTTGCTCCCATCTTTGAAAAATGTCTCGGAAACTAAACAAAGGCATGACCTAAATTTAAGTTGTATTTATTACTGGCTGTCCAGGATATCAGTCAAATTTGAATCAAAATATATTACGCTTTTCGTTGTATAAAGAATGACTACAGTGATACACGTGATTTAAAAAATATTAGAACTTATATGATTAATTGAGTGTTTATCCAACCAAATAGTGTTTTGCAAGTGTTGTTCCTGAAACTCAGAATAATTTCCAAGTTGCATATTCTAAGTCCCTCCAAGGTCTGAAGAAAAAAAATTTTTTTTTTTTTTTTAAATTTTACTTGAGGGAAGCAGTTAAAAGTGATTTTGAGTCACATAGTTGAAGAGGTAAATGATTCAGGCGAATATACTGTCTTTGAAGGATGCTTCTTTGGGAAGCAATAATAATGGTGATGATGATAACAGCTTTAAAAATAATAACAGCTGGGCCGGGCGCGGTGGCTCACGCCTGTAATCCCAGCACTTTGGGAGGCCGAGGCGGGTGGATCACGAGGTCAAGAGATCGAGACCATTCTGGTCAACATGGTGAAACCCCGTCTCTACTAAAAATGCAAAAAATTAGCTGGGCATGGTGGCGTGTGCCTGTAATCCCAGCTACTCAGGAGGCTGAGGCAGGAGAATTGCCTGAGCCCAGGAGGTGGAGGTTGCGGTGAGCCGAGATCGCGCCATTGCACTCCAGCCTGGGTAACAAGAGCGAAACTCCGTCTCAAAA
Organism: Sapajus apella; assembly: GCF_009761245.1. Taxonomy (NCBI): domain Eukaryota; kingdom Metazoa; phylum Chordata; class Mammalia; order Primates; family Cebidae; genus Sapajus; species Sapajus apella. Next base: position 11,934,317 of record NW_022436952.1, on the reverse strand, counting down.
AAATAATAATAATAATAATAATAATAACAGCCAATATTCAATCATATTAATGCTTCCCAGAAGCCAGGCTCTGTGCTGAACTCTTCATATACATATTTTCTCATTTAATACATTGAATAAGATCTGGGTTAAGCATTATTATCATTAGCCCTAGTTTGTTGCAAATTAAACTGAATCCTAAGAAGGCCAGTGTGGCTGGACTGAGACTAAGAAGGACATACTTGAAGAAGGTAATGAAGGGTTGGGGGGAACAGAATTTATAGGGCATTGTAGCTCAGTGAAGAATTTGACTTTTACTCCCAGTAGAAACACAGACATGACTTACATTTTTAAGGAAATAACTTTGGCTGCTGTTTTGGGGACATACTGTAAGACAGCAATGACAGGAGTAGGGAGACCAGTAAGATCCTATTGGGATAATCATGGCAAGATAGTGGCTAAGAACAGAATGATGGTAAGTCAGGACAGTGAAAAGTGGTCACATTACAAACATTTTGAAAATGGAGAAGACAAAATTTGCTGATGAAACAGTTCTAGAGTTTGAGAGTAAATGCGAGATTAACTATGACATCAACTGTTAGGCATAAGTAACTAGAAGAATGGAGTTAGACTTAATAAACGTGGAACTGTCCATAAAAGCCTGTATTTAGAGGGATGAACTCATATGGAGCTTATTTTTGGATATGTTGAGTCTGCCAAGTCTGCTAGATGTCCAAATGAAAATGTCAAGCAGACAACTGGATATACAGAACTATAGTTTAGGGCTAAAAGCATAAAATTGTGAATCATCCGTGTATGGATTATATGTATTTTTATTTTAGATGTTAAATAACCAGCCCAAGGCTTAAGTGGCAGAGTTATCTGACTTCAAAGCTCATAATCTTTTCATAAACTGTACTGCTACCATATTCTTAATTTTTTATATGCAAATTTGCCCATATCATTAAATCACTCATTTAACAAATATTTATTGGAACTTGTTACATGCTGGACAGTTTGCAAATTGTTGGAGATAGAGGGATTGGATTAAGACATACTGTGTGTGATTTCTTGTTACAAAAATTGTACAGTCGAGTTGAGAGGCTGTCTCACTCCTGAGAAAATCAAACCTTGAATAGTCGATAAACCCCTATGGTCCCAGTGACAAATAAGGTAGCTAGGAAATGACTTTAGACTAGCTTTTAAATTTTTGAGTTAAGATGTAAAATTAATATAAAACAATTGTGTTAATTGAATCATATTAATACATTCCTACTTATGAATTGCTTTAGGAAACTAGCCAGGTGATCATTAAATTTTATGCCATTTAACATAATAGCCATACTTGAGTGAGAGCTCTAACAAATAATAATATCAATATATCAATATTTATTAGGTTAAAATAAGCCTTATTTGTACAAGAAAAGAAAAAAAAATTTTGAATTAATGCTGAGCTTTGGCATTGAGACAAAGCCTGTCTTTTCTCCTGCCCATCTATTTTTCTTTTCTCTGCTTTCTTTTTATTTTCTGTCAGGGACACTATTAGATTCACATTGCCTCTGGCTATCCTCTTTCTATCAAAATCTATTCTAAAGAAACAGTGAACATTCATAATAAATACTTCCATGTGCATTTAAGTCTGCTCAGCCCTTCTTGGGGTTGTGTTTGGTTTATACTGTGACATCACTGCCTCATTGAACAGGGGTTAGAAAATCTGTGTACAGTTATGTGTCAGCTTGGCTATACTGAACCACATTTTCCACAATTCCATTTCTCTTTTCCTTTGACAGAGGGTAAATTGCATATTCTTGTGTGAGATTCAGAGGGTAGAGGTGAAGTAGTAGGCCTGTCGTAGCTCACACACACCAGTTACCTACTGGCCCTCTTCATGGGCACAGAGCCGAGAAAGGGTATCCAATAGCTCCTTCTTCCCCAGCATCCTCCTTCAGAGTCTCTGACTCTTGTGCCAGGTGTGCTTGTTTAGCTCCATGGGAAAGGGCCCTGGCTTCTGTGGGACACACATGCCATCAAGGTCAAGGGAAACAAAAACTGACACAAGTCATAGTCCATCTTTCTAGGCCCAGTCAATACTTGTGAGTTCCAACTGGTCATTTATTTTTTTTAAATAAGCCTTTTATTTTAGAACAGTTTTAGATTTATAACATTATTATGAAGATAGAGTTTTCATATACCCTGTACCTATTTATGCCTATTAACCTATTAGTATGATATATTGGGCATAAGTAATAAACGTTCATACATGATATTTTCTTTTTGTTTTAGGATCTCATCTAGAATACTAAATTACCCTTAGTAGCCACACCTCCTTAGGTTCCTCTTGGTTGTCAGTTTCTCAGATTTCCCTTGTTTTCGATGACTTGGGCAGCTTTGAATATTACTGGTCAGGTATCTTGTAGAATACCTGTGTGGTTTGTCTGATTTTCTTTCTCTTTCGTAATTATATTGTGATAATATGTTTTTGGGAGGAAGAGCACAGAAGTACAATGCCATTATTTCACATTTTACCTAGGGTATACACAATCAATAATATGACTCACCACTGTTGATGCCAACTTTGATCACCTGGTTTGAGGTAGTATTTGTCAGGTTTCCCCGTTTTGAAGTGACTCTTTTTTTTTCTGGTCCCATTCTGCACTCTTTGGAAGAAAGCCCCTTACGCTCAGCTCACATTTATGAATGGGAAGTTATGCTCTACCTTTTTAAGGGCAGAATATCTGTATCTATTATTCAGAATTCTTCTGCATGGGAGATATGTCTATTCTCCCCCATTTATTTATTTTGTTCAATCATTTACTTGTGTCAATATAAACTCATAAATATTTATGTTCTTATTTGGGTTATAATCCAAACTACTTTAATTTGTGGCTTAAATTATTTCGATATTGGCCATTAGGAGCCCTTTCAGTTGGTCCTATCCCTCTGACATTCCTATCATAGTGTTTTGTTTGTTTTTGAGCACTTTCTTACTTTCTGGCACTGCAAGAGGCTGCAGGCTCATCTCATGTATTTCTTATTTCGCTTCTAGAGTCAGCTGTTTCTCCCAGTAACTCTGGTTTCCTTATTTAAAAAATGATATTAGAAACCACAGCCTAGATACCCAGGTATGCTTGTTGCTATAGGAGTTGCTTTGCTTCTTGGCCCTCTCGGCTGTTTGGGCCAGAAGATATTTGTGTGTATACTAACCATTGTATAGAGACATATCTATAAATATTTCTATATGTAACCATCTGTTTCTATGTTTAGCTAAACATGAGTCCATATTGCTGTCTCCAGCGATACAGCTTGTTCTTGCTTTTACGTGGTTTACATTTATCTTTCCTTTTCCAACTTCTTGCCCTGTTCACTTCAAGATCCAGAATTTTATTAGCAGATAACATCATGACAGAGACTGTTTAAGCAGTTTTCACAATTCATGTAAGGTCAAATCCCTGTAATAAAATTAAAGCCACATATATGTATGTAAGTGTGTGTTCATACGCCAGTTTATCTGTATATATTATATATGCACATATATATATACATATTGTATATATACACATAGTTATATAAATCTATGTATATATGCATGTACGTGAACGTATATAGGTTTATATGCATATTTTATTTATATATACACACATATATACATATATAAAAATATACATATATGATAAACCCAACTTGTTCAACCTCAGGTATCTTTAGTGTAGCAAAGGAGATTGTACACCGTGGGGAAATGTTGGGCATCTCTGAAGAGGGCATTAGAAAAATCTATCATAGTATTTGAGCTTTGGTTGAGTAACTTTGGGGAGGTTCTAAGGAAACAGAGGTTCGTTCTAGATTGGATGTTATCAGAAAGCAGAGGCACTTCTGTGATTAGATATTTTAATAAATTTTATCTATAGGAAGGGCATATAAATGTAGGAATAAAGCTACAAATGGTAAAACATAGCAGTCTCTCATTTAAAGATGGAGAGGACTGTTTGCTATTTGGGGTTGCACTATGACCTTATCTGAGGTATCTGTTTGGTGAGATTGACTTCGTCTAATCAGAGAACTGTGTCATATAGTTGTAAGCATCAGATTAGTTTGTAATAACATTGAGGCTTAGCTATGAATGTCAGATCTGTCTTCAGACATCAGCATCTTTTTTGAAAATCTATTTATCTATCGGTTGATCTATCTCACTCACTATATACCTATCTATCTAACTACTTACCTTTCCTCCCACCTGTGACATAATAAAAATAAGAAATATATATTGGGTCTCTGCCCCGGTATCCTGTCACATAACTCCTAAAACCCTTGGGATCTCAGATGTGATAAGTGTCTTTCTGGATGCTAACAAGATGACTGGAGGCTGTGGGCTCCTGGGTAGCCTCGTGATGGAGACTGTTTGCCAGAAAAAGCACCCATATGATTAGAGGTCTAGAACTTTCAGCCCCAACTTCTGGCATGTAAGGAGAGAGGGGCTGATCCAATCACCAATGGCCAATGGTTTAATCAATAATGGCTCAGAGAGTTCAGAGAGCTTCCCAGTTGTTGAACACGTGGAGAGCTGAGAGTGCAGCTTCCTCAGAAGGCATAGAAGTTCCATGCTTCTTCTCACATACCTTATCTATGTATCTCTTCTATATGGCTGTCCCTGGGGTTGCATCCTTTTATAAGACACCATTTATAATTATTTAAATTTACTTTATAATAAATAAATGGTGTTCTTGAGTTCTATGAACCATTCTATCAAATAATTGAACCCCAAGAATTTAAAACCACTTTGTCAGATGCACTGGTCACAGACTGGACTTGTAATTCGAATAAAAAGTGGAAGGGTGGTTTTGTGGGATTTGAGCCTCAACTTGTGGGAGCTGATGCTATCTCCAGGTAGATAGAGTTGGAACTCAGTTAAATTGTAGCACAATCATTTGGTGTCTACCTGGTGTGGGGAAAAAAAAAAAAAAACACTCAACTGTCATAAGTGAGGTATTGAGAGTAGCCTACATATAGAAGAAGAAGCAGTTTACTTATTTGTTATGCATTTGGTGTCAGATTGAGTGAGATTTATTAGACTAACACTAACTCACAGAAACATGCGGTTTGGGAAGAGAAAGAATGAAAGGGCAGAGGATGAGGAACTTTAGATTTGTAGGTGGTCATGTGGTCACCCATGGTATGGAGCAGCAGCTGTGCTGTGCTCAGTTACTGAAGGTAAAAGTTACCAATGGGATGTAGAGATGGATATGACTCCCAGAGAGTTGGTTCACTGAATGCATAAAAAAAAACTGCAAACTAATAAGGAAAATGAAAATTAATATGAAAAAGGCAAAATATGCCATCCCTTGGTTATTATTATATGTAACAGCTAAAATGAAATTAAAAGAGAGTGCTAGGTAGGACCTTGATGCTAGACCAAGCATAGATTTGTGAGTCTGAGCTTCTGCCACTAACCTCAAAGCTGACTCCTATGGGACAACGGACAGAACCTCTCCAACCTTTCGTCACCAAGGAGACAGTCGAAGCGGAAGAACGGGAAAACAAAGAAATTACTGAAACCAAAGAATGTAGTATGAAGGAATTGTTTCATTGTCTGCATCAGTATCATCAGGTTCTTAAAGAACCTTTACTAAAATGGATGTGAGAGTCATTAATCTGGGGGCAGTATCTTTGGTTTCAAATGCTGCAAAGTCAAAGAGCATATATGTGTTGATACAGGATCCACAGCTCACTGTGGACCAATCAAACACAGCTATAAATGATGCAGACACACAGCAGGTTATTTCCAAGTGAACAGCTAGCCTGGTGGAATGCATAAAAGCCACTATAAAGTCTCTTTACCTTGAGAAGGGGGACTGCCCATCTTCCTCTATAAGCGCTAACTTGAATACCCCAGATGAAGCAGTAGATAGGCTTGCGTACAAGCCATGTGAGACTGGCTTTATGATAGCTGGGCTATTCACTCACTGATTATGCCCGTAACCCAAGTTATGTTAAGTGCCATGGTTAAAGGGTCCCTGTTTACATGGACATCCCTTATAATCATATTACTTTAAAACCAAACAACAGTTCAGGAGACTTGTGGAATTTGCTGTCTTAGCTTCTCCTCATGGGCCTTACAGATGCTAATAAAAATATTAGATTAATTAACAAGAGAAAGGGGAGAAGCTAATTTGGGTCAAGGGACTGGTCTTAGTAGGGTAGAGATATCTAAATGATTAACAAAAAATAGATTGGATACAACAAATATTGGTAGGAGCAAAAAAAAAGAAGGAAAATGAGGCAGGGAGGAGTGGGGGCAGTAATAAAACTTATCCCAGCAGTGGAAAATTCTTTAGATGATGTCCATCTAAGAAACATGATGAGTAAAACAAGCATTGATGAGGTTAAAACTATGGTTTTAATATAACATTTCCAAATGGTGAATGAGCCAAAGGAACCCCTAGCTGCTCCTCCAACATTAAAAGTCTTCAACAAGTTTATCCTATTACCCATGTTAGAAAAAGTCTTAAAAGCTGAAAGACAAATACTACAATGAAAAATGTGGCCCACAATCATTTTGGGCAATGGTCAGGCAGATTAATCGAAATAAAAATGGACAAAAGGGCCAGAGTCTCTTGGCTTAACCCCTCATTAGGGACTCAAGCACTTTGCCCTGGGGTGAAATGATTAGGAGAAGATACATTTCTGGGACTCCTTGATATGGGATCATAGGCACTGTGGTGCTGGAACTCATTGTTGAAACCTGATATGGGCTATGACTAGATTGGAAGGGCATAAAAACATAAGGGTTGAAAAGATTATGAAAATTGGAAAGCTTAAACAGGCCTTATATAAAGAAGTTGTGTCGCCTTTTTCTGAATGTTCTATGGGAATGGATATTATGTCTGACTGGGGAACACTTCCCCGACTTAGTATTGTAAAATTGAAACCTGCTAATAAAGTCCTATTGGAAGCCACAGTAAGGGTTGATGGAATTCAGGTAAAAGTTTGCAGGAGAACTGGTATAGTTGAACAGTTTTAAGCGATGGTAGCTCTTATACCTGATTACATTATGGGGATAGACTTTGCATCTCACTGAAGAATGTTTCTCCTACCCAGTACTGTAAAGCAAAAGACATATAAATCTACTCTTCAAGCAATATTAATTGGTCATGATAAATGGGAACCCAATAAGATTGTCCAAGCCCAAAAAGTGTGGAATTTAAGCTGGAGTGCTGACAGCAACAAATTCTCTGAGTGACACTCTATGCGGAATGTAGCCTGAGGCTTGTGGCAAAAGTCTGTGAGTGCATGCCAGTGGTGACTACTGGGACTTTGAACTAGAGAATTTCTGCTTGAGAGACTAACATGCTACTGGACATTAAATGAAACTGGCTCAATGACTTAAGAACATAAAAATTATCTTGAAACCTGAAATACCTATGATGTCTTCAGTGACATCATAGAAATAGTCTAATGGGAATGGCAGTGCTCAGAAGAGTTTCATAATACAACGGAAATGGTTTATACAGGGTGATTCTACCTGGGTAATACAAGGTGGAGATACTCACGTATGGGTCACCTCTTTTCCCCTGAGACTGAGTCTGGAACTGGGTGAGGCATTATTTTTTTTGTTGCCTGGAGAGTGCACTATAAACAGCTCTCAACTGAACAACAAAAAGCTTTTTGTTTGTGGACAGTAGTTCCAAGGTGAACAGACAACATCTTGTTTGGAAGGTCACCACTTTGATCAGGGAAGGTAGAAACAAATCAGCTTTGTGGGGTCAATTGCTTGCAGTGTTGAAAGATTTGAAGTGGTAAAAGCTCCCACATTTATGTTTATAACATCTCATGAGTGATGACCAATGTCCTGGCCACATGATCAGGTAAGAGGGCAGTGGAAACCTGGCTTGTTAACGGGATGTCCATGTGGTGTGCACAGCCCTATGGAAATCTGAAGGGCACATTAAAGTTGAACTTGTCAGTGCCCATAAGAAGAACTCTCTTTCAGATTTGGAAGTTGATTGGAAACACCAAGGGAACCTTTGGTATATTCCCTTAAAAGGGCCACCTGAATCCATGGGATGACTGGATAGAGGAGGACTGTATCAATGCAGGGATAGGCTGAATGTAGACGTGGTCCTTTTGCACCCTCTGAGGCACAAATTACCAGTAAAAACTGTTCTATTTGTCAGCAAAAGAGAAAGAGACTATAGATGTCTATGTGGCAGATTCTTCAGGAAGAAGGCCTTACATGTAACTGACAAATCAGACTAATACCTATAGCCCCAAAGGGTGCACATGGGTTGTGACGGGAATAGACGCTGACTCTGAACCCAAGTTTGCTTACTTGGAGGTAAGTACAAATGCTCAGAATACTAGTAAAGAACTGGACAGAAGATATTTCATCCCTTTGGATGGCCAACCAGCATTGCTTCATGCCAAAGAAAACACTTTACAGCCTGTAATGTTCAACAATAACCAGATTGAGACCCTTCTCAGTGTAATAGCTTGATAGAGAATTGGAAGAGGCTATTAAAACATTGGTTGTCCAAAACGAGCGTGGACTGGGTGGGTAGAGGCCTAAAGGGTTGGCTTAACACCTGAATGAGTTTGTGTTTACACTCAACATGGCTGGTGCTGAAGGAGTATCCACATTCAACATTTCTCTGTTTTTCTGGTGGATCTGGGGAGAAGGAAGTGGGGAAGGATGCTGGTATGACTGTGCAATCTTTCTGAAGAAGGCTAGATGCTGGTATACTGACTGTACTTTTTTTCTTTCTTCCTCACATTACGTCACAATCTGTCTACTCCAGTGATTCTACTTCTTTAATTGAACACTGACCAATACAGTATGAAAAGGAAAATCCCTGAACTTCTAGGCATCATGCCTCTTTAGCTTTCCTGAGCCCCTGTGTTGGACACATAAAGCACAAAGTCAATCACAGAACTACCTAGAGGAAAACGCCCATGAGGGTAACAGCTTAGAGCAGGGAGTTTTATGTATGCAACCCAGCTCAAGGCATATCAACTGCGGCCAGAATTGGAAGGGGGGCCAGCTATCTCTCCTTGGCTGGCAGTGTGACACTATGTTAATATGGCATGTTCTTCACAGAGTCAATTTGAAAACATTTGTTCTGTTACTTGTTGGGATAGGACAACTAAAAGTATTTGTTTTTGTAGCTCTGAAAGCTTTAGTCTTGAGATACCTGCTGGGTACCATCTGACAGGTTTTGTCCCTGTAATGAGGAAATGTGTCTGTTTTTGATTAGTGTGGGCAGTATACAGCAATCCAAGTTTTCTTGGGAACATAATATCATTTAGCAGAAAGATGTCTAGGCTGGGAATTGAGAGAAGTAAAGATGAACCTTCACTATCCTCAACAATCTGTGTGAGCTTGGACAAATTGCTTAACCTTCTGCACTTCTGTTTTCCTCATCTTTACAATGGGAATTAACTAATTTATTTCTCGAAGGCCTTTTGACTCTAATTTTTTTGTGCTTTTCATGTTGCAACAACTTATCAAATATAAAAAGAAAATAACTATTCTAGACCTTATTATTTCTGTGGATGCAGAAGCAGAATTTTAAACAAAAATACAAAAATAAGGTTTTTGTATTTTTGAACAATTGGTTTAAAACCCCAAATTCCTATATTCCTCAAAAAGGACATTTGGGATTCCTAGCTACATTTCTATCATGTAAAACAGATTGCAAGATACTTTTGGTCCTTATAGAAAATTGAAAAAAAGGGTGGCACTTAAGAGGAGATAATTATTTATCATGATTTTTTGTTTACGATTAATACACATTAATTTGTATTTGAAGGGCACATTGAAGATGAACTTGTCACTGCCCATAAGAAGAACTCCCTTTCATATTTGGAAGGTGATCGGAAACACCAAGGGAATCTTTGGTGTATTCCCTTAAAGGGGCCACCTGAATCCATGGGATGACTGCATATAGGAGGACTGTGTCAATGCCGGGACAGGGTGAATGTAGACATTGTCCTTTTGCGCCCTCTGAGGCACAAAATGCCAGTAAAAACCATTCTATTGTCAGCAAAAGAGACAGAGGCTACAGATGGCTATGTAGCAGATTCTTCAGGAAGGCCTTACATGTAACTGACAAGCCAGGCTAATGCCTATAGCCCCAGAGGCTGCACATGGGTCATGATGGGAGTAGACATTTTGAAACATTTGGTCTGTTGCTTGTTGGGATAAGACAACTAAAAGTATTTGATTTTGAAGCTCTGAAAGCTTTGGTGTTTATGGTTGATAAGTTGTTGCAACACAAAAAGCACAATTGGAATATAATCATAAGTTGAGAATCCACTTTTAGTCAGTCTGTAATGCCTACCATCTTTTTAGTGTATATCTTACACACACGTACACACTCACAATATAGTCATTCACACATGTAAATATATTCTTTTACCAAAATTTAAACTGTATAAGCAATGTGTTTGCCTGCTTTTTCTTCAGATTTATTTTGGCTCTCTACACATCAATACGTAGAGATTGCATTGTCTTCTTAATGTCTATTTAGCATTCAATTACATGGATGTGTGTGGGGACTGAGATTCACACCTTATCTTCAACACTTACTGTCTGTGATATCTTGGACAAATGTATTAACATCCCTGAGTTTCAATTATTTCATCTGCTAAAACAGGGATAATAACTTTCATGAAGAACTGTTATGAAGATTAAAAGAGTTTGTGTCAAATAATTATGCTTCCCTAACTTCTGTTTAGAAAAAAATCAGGGGAAATTGTTAGGGATTTGAGTGGATATACTGAGGCAAAACAAAAAAAATAAGGCTATCCATGTACAAATAAGTTAACTAGACTTTAACTGCATATAATTCACTGTAGGATTTTTCAGAATTCTTATTATGCAAATGTGTTTTAGTAATGAGTTCTTCTAAACTTACTTATCAAGGAGTTTTTTTCTTTTAAAAATAGCTTTGTTGAGATATAATTCACACATTGTACAATTCACCCATTTAAATGAACTGCTTTTGGAATATTTATAGATATGTAACCATCGCCAGAATAATTAGAATACTTTCAATATCCTGAAAATAAACTTACATCTCTTATTCATCACCACCACCCATGCCTCCATCTCTCCCTAACCCCTAGAAACCACTCATCTAATTCCTGTCCCTATAAATTCATTTGTTCTGGTCATCTCATATAAATAGAATTGTACAATATGTGGGCCAGGGAATGTTTTGATCACTGAGCACAAATTGAAGCCTATAAGATTAGTAATATGTAGAATATGCTTTCCTAAATATTACCTTGGAATATCCAATGTCTGATATGTAGGTGGCATTCTATAAATATTCCTTTTCCATATGTTAAAACTCAAATGGTTAGATAGCGATCAACGGTGAGGATTCCAAATTATTTTTGTCTCTAATCTGGGAAAAAGACTCTTTGTAAAGGGGAGAGGAGGGAGGGAGAAGGATGTTTAACTAACCTTGTTAAGACTTTACTAGGCAAGTGGCAAGATGCTGAGAAAGGAGTATCTGAACTGCTGCCTTTGGAGTTATACAACACCCTCAATTTTCATGAGGAAGAGCTATTTCAAGTGAAGCATCAACATACGTTATGACCTGGACATCCTGGAATATTTTATGCTTTGACAGGCATAAGAATATACAATATGAAAAATGGGCAAGAGGAACATTTGTGGATAGAATTTTGGACTAGCAAGTGTATTACTCAGTGCTGTGGTTTGAATGTTTGTGTCCCCCTAAAATTCATACGCTGAAACCTAATTCCCAGTGTGATAGTTTCAAAATGCGGGGCCTTTGGAAGGTGATTAGATCAAATGAGCAAGAAAAAAGAGGCCTGAGGCAGCTTGTTCGCCCCTTTCACCATGGGAAGAGGCAGTGAGAATGCACTATGAGGAGTAGGCCCTCATCAGACACCAAATCTGCTGGTGCCTTGATCTCGGCCTGCCAACCCTCTAGAACTGTAAGAAACAAATTTCCATTGTTTATAAGCCATCCAGTCTATGGTACTTTTGTTACACAGCCTGTACACAGCAGCCTGTGTACACAAGTGATACACAGCAATGACAATTCAGAACAATACCAGTTCTATTGGCTTTTCAGATCGTCTTCCAAAAGGATGGTACAACTGTGAAAATCAATGGCAGATTATACAATTATTCATTTCTCTCTGCCTGCCTAGGGTTTGGATGTAGCACTACATTGAGAAGTGCCAAGAGAAAGAGTTTGGACAATGAGAGAAATTAATATATATAAGCGTATATATATATATATATATATATATATATATGTCCAATTAATAGAAGAATCAAAAAGATTCAGTTGTCATTATGCCATAATTTTGTGGTCACCTTAAATTATTCATTTACCAACCAATTATTATAGATTACCTCCTGCTCTGTGGCGGGCACTGTGGTACTGTTCTGGATACTTGGAATATATCGGTGAACAAAACAGATGCAAATTTCTACGTTAATGGAAATTATATTTCAGCAAAGTTGTCATGGATTTCCTCTTTCTTCACTCCACATTAAAACTTTTAGATACATCATGTATTTGTTAGCAAAAGCTTCAGGACAAATGAAGATGTCTTTACCCAGGTGATGCATGATAATCATCTCTGAGGCTTTAGCAAGTACATATGCCAAGCTCTTGCTTGGTGATGTTGATTGAATTGGCGTGGATGGGAAGAACTTAAGCATCAGCACCTTTTCAAACCCCAGCAATTCTGAATTTCAGCTAGGGATGATATTTCTCTAATAAATATCTACCACTGGCTCACCAGTAAAATGAAAAAAAAAATGGGGCTGTTACCTTCTGCTTCTATTCTTTCCTAATATCTTGGGCATTGACCTTAAAACCCAGTTATGATACTCTATATTGCCATGTTTTCAATGAACATAAGCTAAGTATATATAATGTACTCTGTAGGTTACCTGCTACTACTAATATACTCCGTAGGTTACCTGCTATTTTAAATACGTGCACAAGCCATTTCTAAACTATTTGACTCAGATTTGGATTTAATGATTATTGGAAATTCTTGGAAAATTTTATCTACTTTGCCAATGTAATAAGTAATGCAGGCTTTTCTTTTCTTTTTCTCTTTTTTTTTCTTTGAGATGGAGTCTCACTCTGTCGCCCAGCCTGGAGTGCAGTGGCACAATCTCAGCTCACATGTAATGCAGGCTTTTCTACTGAAAGGTAAGTATAATTTTTTATTTGTCATCAAAGTTCCTAATTTCTGATGAAAATAGGGTTATTATCTCAAGATAACATATCATATATTCTCTCTACCTTGTAGGCAATTGTACTCAACATCATCTTTTATGCCCTCTAGATCTTTCATTTTTACCCTTCTCTATGTCCTGGGAGGCTGACCTTATGTAGACTGTGTCAGTAGACTACCCTGACCTAGGCATTTGATTCAATTTGGCCAATTAAGAAGGAGGGGAATGGGAAAAGAGAGGGTGCGATGTTCCCTGGCCAATCTCTGTGGGCTCACCCAGGCTGGCTTTGTTCCTGAATGGAAAGTAACAGCTCCTATCATGCGACCACACAGTAATTTTGAATCTGGTTTCTAGTAACCACTCATTTTCTTTGCCTATTTGGGCCTAGGATTGGTTTTTACTAGTTCTTGGAACTTCATTAATCCTTTGTAAATTGTCACTTTATTAACTTCTCCTCAAATTACTCAATTTAAGTGTGCCATCTATTTTATGGCAGTGCTCTGACTGATATAGCAATTAATATAGCTCTAGAATCTGCTAACTTTCATGTAATACACAGAAACAGGCTAGAGAAAGGGCTCTGGAACAGACAGAGGTGTCTTAGATGCCTGGGTCTGGCACTCCCTATATGTTAACTCTGCAAAATTATTTAATCTTTCAAATCATCAGTTGCTTTGTAAAAATGAGATGATGGACTCATTTCACAGGGTTGTTTGAATACTGAAAAGAGATAATAGAGTGAAGGGGAATATAGATGAACAAGATCAACTATACATTGATCTTAATAATTGTTTATGCTAGATGATAGGTGCATAAAGGTTTATTACTATTCTTTCTACTTTTGCATATTTCTGAAATTATTTATATACTTATAAAGAGGCAATACATATGATGTACATACAATTATTTTACAGAGTACTATGGGGGAACTTTATTTTTTTTAATTTTTTATTTTATATATGTTATTGCATTTTAGGTTCTGGGGTACATGTAAAGAACATGCAGGATTGTTGCATAGGTACATACATGGCAATGTGGTTTGCTGCCTCCATCCCCAACACCTATATCTGGCATTTCTCCCCATGTTATCCCTCCTCAACTCCCTACCCCCCACTGTCCCTCCCCTAGTCCTCCCCGCACAGACCTCAGTATGTGATGCTCCCCTCCCTGTGTCTGTGTGTTCTCATTGTTCATCATCTACCTATGAGTGAGAACGTGTGATGTTTTGTTTTCTGTTCTTGTGTCAGTTTGCTGAGAATGTTGACTTCCAGATTCATCCATGTCCCTACAAAGGACATGAACTCATCGTTTTTTATGGCTGCATAGTATTCCATGGTGTATATGTGCCACATTTTTCCTGTCCAGTCTATCATCGATGGGCATTTGGGTTGGTTCCAAGTCTTTGCTATTGTAAACAGTGCTGCAATGAACATTCGTGTGCATGTGTCCTTATAATAGAACGATTTATAATCCTTTGGATATATACCCAGTAATGGGATTGCTGGGTCAAAAGGAATTTCTATTTCTAGGTCCTTGAGGAATCGCCACACTGTCTTCCACAATGGTTGAACTAATTTACACTCCCACCAACAGTGTAAAAGTGTTCCTATTTCTCCACATCCTCTCCAGCATCTGTTGTCTCCAGATTTTTTAATGATCGCCGTTCTAACTGGTGTGAGATGGTATCTCAATGTAGTTTTGATTTGCATTTCTCTAATGACCAGTGATGATGAGCATTTTTTCATGTTTCTTGGCCTCATATATGTCTTCTTTTGAAAAGTGTCTGTTTATATCCTTTGCCCACTTTTGAATGGGTTTGTTTGCTTTTCTCTTGTAAATCTGTTCTAGTTCTTTGTAGATTTTGGATATAAGTCCTTTGTCAGATGGGTAGATGGCAAAAATTTTTCCCATTCTGTTGGTTGCCAGTTCACTCTAATGATTGTTTCCTTTGCTGTGCAGAAGCTCTGGAGTTTAATTAAATCTCATTTGTCTATTTTGGCTTTTGTTGGCAATGCTTTTGGTGTTTTAGTCATGAAGTCCTTGTCTATGCCTATGTCCTGATTGGTTTTGCCTAGGTTTTCTTCTAAGGTTTTATGGTGTTAGGTCTCAAATTTAAGTCTTTAATCCATGTTGAGATTGACCAAGTCTAAAAAAGTCGTCATTATAAAGCTTTGGTTCTGTCTTTGTGTAGCCAGAAGATGGTCATCAAAAGACAAATGTCTTGAACACACATGTTAAAGAGTATAACATTCTTCTGGATAGTAAATGTCTGCCTAATATTTGGCAGCAATAAGATGAATAAACCCATGACAAGTTTTGGTCAACAAATGGTGCAACTTTCCACTTAAATAGTATGAAGGGCTCTATTCATGATGTTGATGGGGGCTCTGTGTGGGTTATACGGTACTTAGATAAATGTCTCTTCTTCATAATATAGTGTTAGCATAAACCATCTTTTGTAGTCCAAATGTTGCACATTTTGCTAGTGTCAATTATCATATGTAATCAACTCCAGAACTTTGGGAAGATTGGGTGGGTCTAAGTCTGATGAACCGAGGCCATGATCTTGGAAATGGTGAATTCATTTGTCCATGTGGCCAGCCAGTCTCTCCCAGATGATTCTCTTTGGTTTTTCGCTATGCTATCTTTCCATTTGAAACTTTCCATTTTATAGAACATACAAGGAATCATCAGAAAATTTAAGTACCATTTAAGCCTGCTAGCTAGTAAGTGTGGAAGCCAAAAATGCTTCTTCTATCTTATATTTTAGTGGAGAATATATGTAGTTAGTAAAAAGAGTTGTTTAACCTGATGGATCAACAATAATGGTAAAATAATAGGTACTTTGTAATTTAGTCTTTCTTTAATCTTGGAGTCACTAAATATTCCATTTACAATTTCTGATGATCAGTTTAATAATAATTATACTAATGGAATAGATGGGGGCAGCAATATTAAAATACACTATAATTTATTTATATGGGTCCAAGCTTAGAGTATGTTAATATTTTCACTGTAGTATCAGAATCTTGGAAGATTAGAAAATTTGAATGACCTGGAATAGATAGTTTTACTGAAGGCTAATAAGAAAGGTGAAGCTTTCTTATTGTCAAGTAAAGTGTGATGCTCAATACTGTCATTTTTTATTGCAAATTACATTATTAAAATTTAAGCAGAGAGTTGCCCATGAGCTACAAATGATTGCTGCTTATTTACATTCAACCTGTTTGACTATGAAGTGATATTTTAGAATGAAGTCCCTCATATTGTTATTAATGTCACGGTAATTATGTAATTATTGATAATATTACCATAACATAATTTTAGTGAGAGTTTTTCCTTCAGATCCAGCGATGTTCTAGTGTAACAAAGAATAATAGCTCAGCGTAATGACTTTGGAACATAATTTTTGTTAATATGCTTCATTAAAATGTCAAGAATGTGCTGAATACAATGACCTCATTTATCTCATGAGATTTAAAAATCCACACCTATATGTTAATTTAGATTTGTGTGCCTTCAAAATGATAATACTTTTGTAATAAGAAGACTAGCTTAAACCACATGCAAGGATAGACAATAGAAATCTTTATCTGCTCCAACCTCCTATCACTCTCAGTTGACAACATAATATTGAGAAAGGAGAAACATGCTGTGCTAATTGAAAGAGTGATAAACCATAAGGTAGTAGACCAAGTAGACTTACATGGTGCTATGCTACTTCCTGATTGTGTGGCTGCAGACAATTCTGTGTTTCATCCAAGGCAACTGGCCATCAGGAATCACAGTCTGGCCTGGTGCGGTGGCTCACACCTATAATCCCAGCGTTTTGGCAGGCCAGGCTGGATGGATTACCTGAGGTCAGGAGTTTGAGACCAGCCTGGCCAACATGGCAAAACCCCATCTCTACTAAGAATACAAAAATTAGCTGGACGTGATTGTGTGTGCCTGTGATCCCAGCTGCTCCGGAGGCTGAGGCAGGAGAATTACTTGAACCTGGAAGGTGGAGGTTGCCAAGAATGCACCACTGCACTGTAGTTTGGGTGACAAAGCATGACTCCATTAAGATGGGAATTCAGGAGGAGGGATACCTGTATTATTTATTTTCCAAAATTGACTTGGAGTACATGTATGTAATGTGAGTTCTCTTCATTTTGCCACCTTTCCCACCACTGCTTTTCCTCTGACTTCTGAATGCATTTAAGATGTGTAAGCTCTAGATTGCTTTTGGCTGGACGTCTTCAGCACCTGTAGGAACTAAGAATTTTGATTCATGCTTGAACAACTTATATTTTCCATCATTTCTACATCTAAATTTCAAAGATTTCAACACTCTTTGCTTTCCTCTATTGGCTTTGTTGTAGAGTTTTCCACAAGAAAAGATTTTACTCTTTGTATGACAATATTTACCAATTTTTTTCATGCTCACTACCTAACCACCTCTGCTTTTATGAAACATGCATTGATATAAAACTATGCTTTTAGATTGTGAATGTGTTTTAGGGCTTATAACCTTCAAATGGATTCATTCACTACATCTTACACTGCTGTCTGTTACATAAGTGTTGCTTCATCTCAGACACATTCTTAAACCTTCCTATGACAGACAGATAATTTCCCAGTCACATTTAATTTGATGATTTCAGTCTTTGTTTCAGCTTAAACACAAACATTTCCAGAAACTATTGTTCACAAAACCCCATGTTCAGGTATGTGCTATCTCCCTGTTGTTCTCTAAACACACACATATTAATTACTTAGGGTCTTATACTGTCACAATGATTCTGACTATTGATTTAATATTTTATAAAGACCTCAGCCTAAATTAGTATCACTAGGAAGTCCAACAATGTGGCTTATGATGCCCTTTCCATCTTTCTCCACAATTCCAAATCCCTATTTTGTGATTTTTACATTAATGACATTTTCATTACAAGTCCTTTCTTAGTTCTGTCTTTCAAAAATAAAAATTGTATGTATTTGAACTGTGAACCTCCAAAATTTCAGACTGGTCTCACTTAACCTAGAAAGTTTGTTTTGCCAAGGTTGAGGACATCCACCTGTGGCACAGCCTCAGGAGGTCCTGACAACATGTGCCCAGGTGGTTGGGGCACAGCTTGGTTTTACACATTTTAGGGAGTCATGGGACATTAATCAATATATGTAAGATATACATTGGTTTGGTCTGGAAAGGTGGGACAACTTGGAGCAAAGGCAGGGTGACTGGAAGTCAGCAGAGGACTTCCAGATCACAGACCGGTGAGAGAAAAAGACGAACGGTTGCATTCTTTTGAGATTCTGGTTAGCCTTTCCAAAGAAAGCATCAGATAAGCATTTATCTCCAGTGAGCAGGGAGATAACTGAATAGAATAGGAGGCAGGTTTGCCCTAAGAAGTTTCCAGCTTGAGTTGTCCTTTTAGCCTAGAGGTTATAGGGGTCCAAGATATTTTCCTTTCACAATCTCTTACATATAGAGAAATATTTGTAACATTTAAGCATTTTAAAAGACAATTGTAGGGCCTTGAATAAACATCAGTGATATCCAGGCGGTATTCACCGTGGGTCTTGGGTGAGACCGAGTAGGGTGCTGGCCTCAGGTGTGACCAAACATATTACCAGCTATGGTGGCCATGGGGGAGGCCCTTTCTGCTTGAGGAAAGGAGAGGGAAGAGTAAAACGGACTTTGTTCTGTAGTTTGTATACCACATTAGTCACAGTAAAGTAAAGCACCAAGCAGAATCTTAAAGTCTCCAATCCAGGCCTTCACTCTTAGATGGCATTTCTAGACTCACCCTGGGCCAGAAGAGAGCCCATTCCCTTGAAGGGAGACTCAGGCCTGGCAGGATTCACCATAAGCTGACTAAAGAGCCCTTGAGCCTTGATAAACATCAGAGGTAGCAGGCAGTACCTGCCACCAGACTGGGATAGCGGTGGCCATGGGGAGATACTTCTCTGCTTGAGAAAAGGAGAGAGAAGAGTAAAAAAGACTTTATCTTGCAACTAGGGTACCAGCTCAGTCACAGTAAAATAAAGGACCAAGTAGATTCCTGAAATTCCCAACTGCCAGCCCTAGTTCCTGGATAGCATTTCTAAACCCACCCTGAACTAGAATGGAACTCACCACCCTGAAGGGAAGGACACAAGCCTGGCTGAATTCATCACCCGTTGACTAAAGATCCTTGGGACTTGAATAAATATTAGTGGTAGCCAGGCAATAGTTGCCACAGGCCTTGGAATTAATAACTAGAATATAGAAGGAGCTCAGATAACTCAATAGGAAAAACATCTAATAATCTAATTTAAAATGGGCAAAGGATCTGAACAGATATTTCTCAAAAGAAGACATATAAATGGCAATTGGGTATAAGAAAAAGTGCTCCACATCATTGATCATGTCAGTGCAAATCACAACTGCAATGAGATATCATCTCACCCCAGTTAGAATGGCTTATATCCAAAAGACAGGCAATAATGAAGCTGGCAAGGGTATGGAGAAAAGGAAATCCTCATACACTATTGGTGAAAATGTAAATTAGTTCAGTGTGGAGGTTCCTAAAAAAACTAAAAATAGAACTACCCTATGATCCAGAAATCCCACTGCAAGGTATATGCCCAGAAGAATGGAAGTCATTATATTGAAGAGATATCTGCACTCCCATGTTTACCATAGCACTATTCACAATAGCCAAGATTTGGAAGCAACCTAAATGTCCACCAGCCGATAAATGGATAAAGAAAGTGTGGTACATATGCACCATGAAATACCATCCAGCCATGAAAGGAATGAAATCCTATCATTTGTAATAACATCGATGGAACTGAAGGTCATTATGTTAAGTGAAATAAGCCAGGCACAGAATGACAATCTTTGCATGTTCTCATTTATGGGGGCTAAAAAGTATAATAATTAAACTCATGGAGAGTAGAATAATGGTTATCAGAGGCAGGGAAGAGAAATGTGGCAGGGGGAGTGGGTACAGTTAATGGGTACAAAAATATATAGAAAGAATAAAATCTAGTATTTAATAACACAACAGGGTAATAGAGTTAACAATAATTTATTAGACAACTTACAATAACTGAAAGAGTCTATTGGAATATTTAAAATACAAAGAAATGATAAATGCTTGAGGTGATTGAGACCGTATGATATGGTTTGGCTCTGTGTTTCCACCCAGATCCCATGTTGAATTGTAATTCCCAATGTTCGAGGAGGGACCTGGTAGGAGGTGACTGGATCATGGGGTTGGATTTCCCCCATGCTGTTCTCATAATAGCGAGTGAGTCCTCATGAGATATTGTGGTTTAAAAGTGTGTGGCACTTCCCCTCTCACTCTCTCTCTTCTGCCACGGTGTGAAGAAGGTGCTTGCTTCTCCTTAGCCTTCTGCCATGATTGTAAGTTTTCTGAGACCTCCCAGTCATGCTTTCTGTTAAGCCTGTAAAACTATGAGTCAATTAAACCATTTATCTTCATAAATTACCCAGTCACAGATAATTCTTTATAGCAGCATGAGAACAAACTAACACCCCATTTACCCTGTTGCGATTATTACACTTTGGCTGTATCAAAATATCTCATGTACCCCATAGGTATATACACTTTCTATGTACCTAAAAAAATAAAAATTTAAAAAGCAACAAAAAAGATAATAGTAAAGACTAACTGAAAATCACTCACGTAACTCCCACCTATCTTAAGAGATAGACTATTGCCAGTAGCAATATAAGCCGTCTGAGTGCACAACGGAACAATGGACTGCCTCTGCAATAGAGACCATCAATAGTCTGACCTTTGTGGTAGTCATTCTGCTGCTTTTATTTACAGATTTGTCACGTATGTTTATCCTTTAAGAAATAGCTTAACATTGCCTCTTTTAAAAATTGATATAGTAAGAATCATTCCCCTTATATGATTTTATCTGCTTTCAGATAAAAAGCAGATTTTTTTTATCACAAGCGTTGCTTGTGAGATGCCCTGATATTAATGTACTTAGTAATGGTCTATTCGTTTTAATTGCTATATAATATACTATTACATACATCACAATTTTTCTTTTTATCAGATCTATTATTGATGGACATTTAGGTTGTCCAGTTTTGCTTTTTATAAACAATGCTTCGATGAAACATCCTGTGTGACTCTCCTAGTACAGTTGTACAAGAGTATCTGTAAGGGATATCCTAGGAGAGGAATTGCTGTACCCTAGAAAATGTGCACTTTTAGATGTTCTAGATTAGGAAAAATTGATTCTACAGAATTCATTTTGCTCTATATCTTCTTTAACACTTAGCATTGGTAGTTTTAAAAATTTTTGCTAATCTGGTCAATAAGTAAGGACCTCCCCTCCCTTCAGCTCCCCTCCCCACTCCTTCGCTCCTCTCCCCTCCCTTCCTCTTCCCCCTCCTCCCCTCCCCTCCCTTCCCCTTCCCTTCCCTTCCTTTTTTTGAGACAGAGTTGCTCTGTTGCCCAGGCTGGAGTACAGTGGTATGATCTCAGCTCACTGCAACCTCCACCTCCTGGGTTCAAGTGCTTCTTGGGCCTCAACTTCCTGAGTAGCTGGGACTCCAGGTGTATACCATCATACCTGATTAATTTCTGTATTTTTAGTAGAGACAGGATTTCACCATGTTGGCCAGGCTGGTCTTGAACTCCTGGTCTCAAGTGATTCACCCAACCTGGCCTCCCAAAGTGCTGAGATTACAAGCAAGAGCCACCACGGCTGGCAGAATTTTTAATCGTAGCTTCAGTTTGTATTTCCAAGATTATTAATGAAGCTATGCTCTTAAGAGCTCTTCCATCATCCAGCTGGGAAATGTTCTCTTTGTTGGAACTTAGACAGCACATACACTATGTCATGCTGTTTCAGTGTTTTCTTTTTCTATGTTCTATTATACTTATTCTGTACTGTATGATTCCTGAGAGAGGAATCAAAGTTTTAATTCCTCTTTGTAGCCTTGCAGTTCGTAACACATGCTCTCATTAAGGATAATCTATCCATTATCATTTTCTGAATGAAATTAATGAATCTCTGAAGGTATGGATTGCAATGCAGAGATGTGGGGGCTAACACAACAGGTTTTGAAATCAGAGAGATTGGGAATTAGCACTATCTCGTGTATGTACTAGCTGCCTGAGAAAATTTATTCAGTGTGAATAAGTACTATTTTCTCCTCTGAAAATTGGAGATAACATGAATGACAGGCTTGTAAGATTCTCATAAAAGTTAAATGTGATAGTTCATGTAAGTCATATGTAAGTCATGACAGTGACTTCTCAATCATTGATAGCTATTATTATTGTTGTTGTGATTATTACTACTCCTACTATTCAGATACTGTTTTAAATACATGGTCTAGAAGAGTGTGATGTTTGTGTGTTCCCCGTCTTTCTGTGTCAGAGATCACGGTTGCAATACATTCCTTCACTGCTGAGATAGCCTTAAATGGAGAGAGGAAAATAAATATCAGAACTCATTTTGTAGAAATGAAATGGAGCAAATAGTTTGGATCACTCTTCTTTTTCATTATTCAAAAGTATGTGGAAAAGGGGCTGGCAAGGAGAAATAAAGAACATAAAAGAACAAGGGCAAGAAGAACTAGGCTAGACTTTTATCATCTGTTTCCTACTAATACACCCAAGAGGATACTGAAGATGCCACCAATTCAACCTCTGAGTGCAGAGAATTCAAAAATTCCAAACTGCCTCATAAAACATAGCCAACTGTCACATTTTAGAATCTAGTTTAGAGAAATACCACAAATGTGTAAGAGAACCTCAGAACACTTCGAAGCTGTTAATATATTGAAAAAAAAATCAAAACACTCAAATGAGTACAGAAAAAATAATTAGGTAGAGCAATGGCAGCCACAGGAACAAATCTGCATAATTGTAACAGCATTTTATGGAGAAATGTAACCTAAAGCCTCTAGTGCCTTGTTAAGCCAATGTCAGTAAAATGTAAGCCTCAATAAATGAGCTATGTGTTTGCCAAGATGGAATCATTGCAAACATTCAGAGATGGTTTAACATTTAGGAATCTGGATTTCAATGTAGATATATATGCTTTAAAATATTCCACAGCAGTAATTGCAAAATGTTTTCAGAGTAGTTTACATTTATAGCACTGGTCTCATATAATTTACGTGTACTTTTTCATAAAAAATCTTTTGATGTGCAAATGTAAATAGCAAATTAGAAGCAGAGGTTTACCCAAACACACCATTTCAATACATATGTAAAACTAAGCAGAATTTGTGGAAGTAGATCACGTCTCTGCTTAAAATGCTTCAAGGGTTTTCTTACAACTTACTGAATAAAGTCCAAAAGCTTTAACATTAGCACAAATTCCTTCCAAGACACATTCTTGTTCTTCAACTATGTTTTCGGTCATTCCACACAGACTTCACATATGCTTTAGTAATAACAAACTGTAGTTTTTCCTGCTTTACAGTTGATGCTGTTTCCTCAGCTGAGAAACCCCTTCCCAATTCTCTTTATGTGGCTAAATCTTATTTAGTTTTCATGAATAAACGTGTGTTTCCATGATACCTATCTGGAGCATACAAATTAGGTAAGGATGCCCCATACTTCATAACACGCAACACAGACCTTTATGTTTCTATTTACTGCATTGTATCTACAGTAATTTTATGCATCTGACTCCTTCATGAATTTCTATGCCAATCAAGGCCAATCACTGTTTATCTATGTAACCTGTGACCCTAATGCATAGTAGGCACATTATGAATTAAGATCTTGTTGAACTGTGTAATTACTAATTCATGTGTGTGAATTAATAGTGTGAAATGTCTAGATTCAACATTTGGCATTTTCATGTTGAAAACTTTCAGGAATGGCACATTATGGGTTTGTGAACAAGGTGTGGGAAGGGAAAGTTAAGCTAGACTCTGAATAGACCCATTGTCAAGACAAATCTTCTTGCTCAGCTATGTTATTCAAGGAAGTGCTGCCTGACATAGATTCAGTTTTGGGCAGAGGCTAAGATGGTTAATATGGAAACTCAGAAATCTTCCTTGAACATCCGTATTGTAAAGTTGACACGTAGCTATGCCTAAGCACTGCCAGATGGAAAAGGAGAGAAAAGGGAGTTACTACAAACACGTGCTCTAATTCTGCTGAAATTGGCTGATGTTTGCATTTGGTTGAAAGCAGAGCACTGGTGAAAGGGTGTGATAAGAAAAGTTTGGATCCATTTATAAATAGCATAAGGGTACGAGGGCAACAGGAATTAAGCTAACACTGACAATAAAAAAAAAAGTACAGCGGTTAGTCCATTTAGGAAGCTCAGGAAATTTTAGCTCATAATAAAAAAATTTTCAAGGCCACTCAGCTTGATAGCTTTTCATTTTATAAGCCAAACTAACAAACATCTAATTCGAGCTCAATAATCTTGTGAGTTAGATTCAAAGAATTTTGACCTCATATGACCTCAGAGATTATCTTGATTGGTGCTTTTAGATATATTTGGGTGAAAAAGAACCCCATATAAATATCCAGTATGAAAACATATGGTACTGTGGCTTCTGTGGGGTACGAGGGCTAGGGAAACTTATTCCTTATTACAAGTTATGTTCCATTTCCCCATGTTACTTTACCCCTGAGGGCTCGATTCAGAATAGGGATTGAGAATCTCAGATCTGGTTGAACAATCCAGCTTTCAAAGATGAATAAACTGAGGAACCAAAGGTGAAGTTATTTTTCCACAGTCCCACCAACAGATATGGCCAAACCAGGGATCCTTTTCCATTGTAGCAGTACGAGAAATAGAAGCAATGTAGTAGTAATACCATTTTGTCAATAAAGAACCTAAATCTTGGGGTGACTCTATGAGGTCCCGAAGTCAGAATTCTGACTAACAAATTCTAGGATCAGAACTCCAACCCAGATAATCTGAAGTTACATTTAATAGGCCTACACTGCCATCCATATTTATAAATATATAATGTTAATTATACGACCCTGAAATTCACAACCAATCCATCAGAATGAGCTGGAAGTTCTGTACTTAACACATGCATGTTAAGATTCCATCTTATTTCTACAAAATGAAATTTTCTAGCATAGGAGCTTATGAATGTGTGTATTAGAAAGTTCACTGAACTATTTTCATATACCCCATGTAAAGGAGACCCAGTACAGAAGTTTAGTATGTGTTGTATTATGAAGCCATTGCTTCCAGAGAAAACTTTATCAGGCAGTATGAGCCAACATGTATAGACTAATAGTGGCCATCTGCTATATTGAGAAGGGTCTTGAAATTATGTGCAAGTTCAGAGATGGCTATCTTGGGCATAGAAATGGAGAGTTCTTTACCCTCCTCTTGCTCCCTCCATTGATGAGCAAAATTATAAAATCAATAATTCAATATCTAGTCTTTCGGGTTAGGAGACCCAGAACAATATATTTTTTACTAGAATCAATCATAATAGGTTAGGAGCATACCCATTCCAAAAGAGAGGGGATCACCTTTGCATCAGCAAGGTTTCCAACAATGGAGTCTTTATTTTACAATATATTCTATAGAATGTTTTTAAAATGTTTTAAATGTTAACTGTGCATTAAATTCATATTAGTTTATTGATGTAGAATTAAAATATTATAAAGTATAAATTATACAAAATTTAAATACTATAGAACAAGTAAAGATCACTTTAACCTCCAACCTTAATCTCACTTTCCCAGAGATAATCACTATTAGCAGTTAGGTACATTATCTTTTCAGATTTTTCTATGCATTTACATGCATCTGAAAATTTAATGTTGATGATAAACTCTGACACATAGATAACTCCCTGTTAGAAAGTATTGCCCATCGTATTCATTTTTCTTAACTTCCTCACTCATTGATTTATGCTAAAATTCGATTGCAGATTTTGGGAAACACCTGTAAACAGTTAAGAACAAGGTGGTGAGGCTGCGGCTCAGCTGTAGACATTAAAGCCTTTTCCAGAGGGCTGCAGGAATAAGAGGCCTCTCTGAGAGGCCCCAAGTCTATCTTGCCCTTCTCCAGAGACAGGAAGCTGGTCTACCTGAGGCTGACACCGGGAGGAAAGGCAAGGAGAGGTAGGTAACAGGCGGGTTGTTCCCGTTGAACAATTAGAGTAAAAACTTGATCTTTAGCTTGCTGTATTTCAGCTTGGAGGTAAAAAGTATGAAGAATGGTAAAAGCTGAAATTCGAAATGATTTCTCTTTCAATTGTTGAAAATCCTACCAGCTGTCTGGTTTTCTGAATTTTCTTAAAACGAAGGATATCAATAGCTACAGTTGGTTAACCTGAGTGTCTATGATGAGGCATGAAATAAAACCTTTTTGTGAAATAGAAAATAAAAATGAAAACATTTATTCTTACTCACTGAACCATCAATCTAGAGGAATAAATTTTAGAGAAAGATCAGTATATAGCATTTTGTATTCTTTTTTTTTTTGGTCATGCATAATTCACCTAGTTCAGTTCATATTTAATCCTACTCAAACCTATTTTTCAGGGATTGCCTGAATGTCAATGGTGATTTTGCACATTTTACAGTCACTTCTGTAAAGTGGTAAGTGGAAAAAAATTCTATTTCGCATTTCCTGTCAGGTTTTATATTTTACCCTTCACTTGCAAAAATGTCCCAATCCAAGGCTTACACTTTAGAGGTGTAATTTTTGGTTCTAACTTTATTTTTTTAAAAAATTTGCAGATGGAGTTAGTTGCTCACTCTATCGTTTTATTTTTTCTAAAGCAATATAATTTCTGGAGTGCAAATGAGAAAGATTCGAGAGGCCTGGTATTAGATATAAATTTAGATTAAATTGTTCCACTAGAGTGTAAATTATACATTGTGAACCTGATATTCTAGTAATATTAATACAACTGATGCATAATCTTAAAGTTATCTATGTCTCTACCCTTACATTTTTAAACCTTCTGAAAGATTAACATGCTGTTCCGTAGTCAGCAAACCTGCAGGTGTCTACTCTGGTTGCTTATCAAATTTAGCAATGAAGCTTTTAAAACATATGGATGTATGGATGCCAGGTTCCATATACACATTTTTGGCTTGGGCACCTCATGTTTAAAAAATTTGTAAAGTGATTATAATACACAAATGATTATTGGTTTTTATAACAAGGGTAAGTAAAAGTATCAGCCCCACCAAACCATTTGTAGACGATGTGGTATTTGATGAAACTCTTCGATAATAAAGCACATAATTTGTAAACTGGGTATTTTGCAATTCTTTGTAATAGTTATAGACTAGCATAAATACAACTCAAGATTCCCTCCAAATCGAACATTTGTAACTTTGCTCTGTTTAATGACAACATTTGTGCCAAATCAACTATAATACTGATTGAGAAATCCTGGAATTGTGGATTAATTATCTTCTTTAATTGAAATGCTTTCAAGGTGTTTGGCATATTTGAAAGACTTTCAATGAATCACTAAGAATATTCAAGATGGAAAATAAATCTACCTTGTTTCCCTCCCCTAAATAATGTCTTTGGATATATATTAATGCATCAAGTTGCATAAACATGACAAAGTTATTATAATTATTTTCTTATCTCTAGACTCTTCCTTTATGAATACATTACACAACAGTAATTCTATTTAATAGTAACCTAGCAATAACATGCCTGAAGGAGGTTGCTATTTCACTTAAGATGGAACGCTTTGCAATAGATAGACTGCACAAGACTCATATTATCCATGGGCTAGGAAATCTTATGGAAAAAATCATCACCTCTTTCCCCCATAAAAAAGTTAGGCTAACTATGAAAGATATCTCAATTCTCTTTCTTTTATGCTTTTTGTTCATAATCTTAGATATTTGTGATTAAATGCCCCTAGAAATGCATAGCAATGGGCAACTAAATTGTGTAAATTTTGTTTTTATTTGTTAAAACAAGATGCATATATACAGAGGTACAAATTTAATGTCTAGATTTTTATTACTTTCTTGGGTCAGTTTACCCACTTTGACTCAAGCTCTGATTGACATGATAGGTGAAAAGCCAATAAATTTACTTCAGATTTTGACTTTCTATCTTAAGTCATTGAACTATGTGGGTTTAAAGATAGTTATTGTCTTTTATTCCTGAGACAATTTGTTAAGACAGGAGGTTGAATAACTCCTGCATTTATGATTAGTTGGAACATTTTGTTGATCTTTATGATGAAATGTGCAATAGGAATGTAAAATGTTATTGATATCATGGCTCATTTTTCCTTCTATGACTTTATTTTTGAGCTCATATATTATTCCTCTTGCTAAACCAAGGTTGCCTTATTTTCTCACATGATAAACATAACTTGATATCACCTTTAAAATATAGTGCCCCTGGCAGGAAAGCATCTCCAGAGAAACTTTGTTATTAGCATACATATGGGTATGCAAATAGAAAAATTATTTACACAAAACTTTCTCTAAGGATTTAAAGAGTCTTTATAGCTAATATCTTCTGAGTCTTTAACATAATTCTGGTATATGAATAGAAAGTCAACATTATTACAGTACATGCTTCCTTTATTCATTAAAATCATTGATTTTTCTTGAGTTCCAATTGAGAGATCTATTAATATTAAGCATTATTAATTGCTTATCAGTTTTAAAGAGTTTATCCAATTGTCTCCACATATATATGTACATATATATTTGCATATCATGTATTTCATATGAATACAGGTGTATAACATAGTATGTGTATATAAGCATGCATCTCATGTATTCTGTTTATGTATATTTATATTTGTTTCAGAATCATTTTTGTGGCTTATTTGGACATTGCATTAGTATTTAAATTATGTATAGGTCATCTAGACAGATTAAAAGAATTAAGTAACCTTTAATGCAACACATTTAAATGTGAAGAAAGTGTTAATTTTAGTTTGTAGACTAAAAGGGAGAGAATGAACCCAAATCATAGGTTAAAACAATGCTGACCCCAGATAGAAGGCTCTTTGAATGTGAATGTAGTTGCTCTCAAAAGAGGTGTGTTTTGTGGCAATCAATAACCACTTTTGGACTTTTGGTCACTTGATTGGATTCTCTTCTTTCCTTCCCCAGAGAGGGTTGAAGAATAGGGTTGGATCTCAGGCTGTCATCTTAACGAGATGAAAAGGATGTCAACCACAGCAGCCCTACTTTGTAGATAGAGTCTTACCTGAAATAAGAAAGAAATGAAATGAAAAAGACACAGCAGGTGTGGTTACTCACGCCTGTAATCTCAACCCTTCGGGAAGCCTAGGTGGGCAAATCACCTGAGGTCAGGAGTTTAAGATTAGGCTGACCAACATGGTGAAACCCTGCCTCTACTAAAAATACAAAAATTAGCTGAGCA
Source organism: Sapajus apella (assembly GCF_009761245.1). Taxonomy (NCBI): domain Eukaryota; kingdom Metazoa; phylum Chordata; class Mammalia; order Primates; family Cebidae; genus Sapajus; species Sapajus apella. Next base: position 11,904,760 of record NW_022436952.1, on the reverse strand, counting down.
TGGTGGCAGGTGCCCGTAATCCCAGCTTCTTGGGAGGCTGAGGCAGGGAGGTGAAGGTTTCCTTGAGCCACGATCGCACCACTGCAGCCCAGCCTGGCGACAGAGCAAGACTCTGTCTCAAAAAAAAAAAAAAAAAAAAAAAGCTAATCAAAACAAAAAAAGACACAACTGCTTATTGGTTTATTTTACACAGGCTGCTACACCACAAGTGGCTAGTTTATTTAAAAGTATCTGAATGCTTTCCCTTTAAAGTTGAGAAGATGGCAAAAATATTCTCTTCTTCCTTTCTTCCTTCCTTTCTTCTTTCCCTCTTTCCTTCCTCCCTTCCTTCCTTCCTTCCTTCCACCATCTTTCCCTGCTTCCCTCCTTTCTTCTTTTCTTTTTCTTCTTTTTTTCTTTCAAGGTGGAGTCTCACTCTGTCACCCAGGCTGGAGTGCAGTGGTGCAATCTTGGCTCACTGCAACCTCCCCCTCCTGGGTCCAAATTCAAGCAATTCTCTTGCCTCAGCCTCCTGATTAGCTGGGACTACAGGCACCTGCCACCATGCCCAGCTAATTTTGTATTTTTAGTAGAGACGGGGTTTTACCATGTTGGCCAGGGTGGTTTTCAACTCTCGACCTCGTGATCTCCCCGCTTTGGCCTCCCTCCCAAAGTTCTAGGATTACAGGTATAGTGTGAGGCACCATGCCCGGCCTCACTTTAACTACTCCTCTTCAACACAGTACCATTGGTCTTAGCTATTGCAATCAGGCAAGGAAAATAAATAATAAACATAAGAAATAGAAGGGTGGAAAGAAAACTATTCTGCAATCGACATGACTTTATACATATATAGAAAATTCCAAGGAATTTATAGGGAAAAACCTCCTACAATTAATAAGTGTGTTTAGCAAAGTCACAGGATACAAAATTAACACACAACAATTGTATGTTTACGTACTAGTAATGTACAATTAGAAGCTAAAATTTAAAAGAAAAATCTAAGCCAATTACAATGAAAGATGAAATCCTTAAGTATATATCTAACAAAACATGTACAGAATCTGTATGCTGAAAATTACAAAATTCTGATGAAAGAAATCAAAGGAAACCTAATGGCAACCTACTATTTTAGTGGATTTGCATATTCAATATAGTAAACATGTTAATTCTCTTCAAATTGATTCATACATTTAACACAATACTAATCAAAATCCTATCAGGTATTTCTGGATATATTCATAAAAGGATTGTGAAATTTGTATATCGAGGTAAATACATTGTAATGACTATGATAATTTTGTAAGAGAAGAATAAAGCAGGAGAAATCATACCACCCAATAAAACACTTTTTATTACTAGCTACAATAATTAAAATGTGGTACTGTCAAAAAGATAGAAACAAAGATCAGTGAAACAGAATGGATAGTCCAAAAATAGTCACACAAGTATGAATAACTGATTTTTTACAAAGATGCAAAAGGAAATCAATGAAGAAAACTTAGACAGTTTAACAAATGGTGTTGGAAGAATTGATCCTATATATGAAAATCAATAAATCTCAAACTAAGCCTCACACCTATATACAGATTAAATAAAATGGATTATAAATATAAAACCTAAGACTATAAAACTTCTAGAAGAAAATATAGGAAAAAAGTATTTGTGGGATGGGGCTAAGCAAAAAAATGATTAGACAACCAAAATTATAATTCATAAAAATGATTAATTGAATCTCACAGAAATTAACTTTTATTTACAAAAAACATTTTAAAACAATTAAAAGACACACCACCAAATGAAAGAAAATAATTGCAAATTACATAACTACCAAAAGACTTTCACACACACACAAAATAAAAATAGTAAAACTCAAAGGTAAGAAAATAAACAATAAAATTGAAAAATAAGCAAAGGATTTGAGCAAACATTTTAATAGAAATAATATAAGAATAGTAAATAAGCAAAGGAAAGGATTTTCAACACTATTCCCATATAGGAAAATGCTAAATAAAACCAGGATGAGTAACTATTGTGCTTATCATTAGAATGATTAAAGTAAAAAAAAAAAAAAATACTGACTTTGAGTTCTAGTGAGGATGTAAAACAGCTGGAACTCTAAGACATTGCTGATAAGAATGGAATATTACATAGCCGCCCTAAAAAATAATTTGATAGATTCTTATAAATTTAAATATGCATCTATTATATGAGCCAGAAATCTCATTCTTAGGCATTTATCTTAGATAAATAAACATTTGTTTTCACACAAAATTGTATAGGAATGTTTATAGCAAGCCTATTCGTAATTGCCAAAAACTGAAAACAACCAAATGTCCTTCAATGGGAGAATGAATAAATAACCTGCAGTAAATCTATAAAATACAATATTATGCAGCAATAAAAATGAAGGAACTATGGATACATGCAACAACTTGTATGGCTCTCAAAGGCATTGTACTGAATAAAGGATTCAATCTCAAAAAGCTAAACAGTATATTTTTACATTTACATTACATTGTCAAAAAGGCAAAACTATAGGGGGGGATTATTGTATGCCAGGAGTTGGGTTGGAGGGAAGGGTATGGATATAAAGGGATAACACAAGGGAGTTTTTTGGGGCGATGGAACTGATTTTGATCTCATGAGTATGGTTAAATGCATCTATACATGTGTTAAAATTCACAGAACTGCACATCAGAAGAAAAAAGTGAATTATATAATAGTTTAAAAAAATAAAAAGAGCATTGAAATAAGCAAAATTCACAGTAATAACGAATTTTCTTTTCAAAGGGTCTTTTTTCTTATGTGTCACAAAAATATGTAAATGCCTTGCATAAAAACAAGTCAAAATCACACAGAACAAAATAACAATGGAAAGAAAAACAATAGTGGCAACAAAGCACTTAGAGATAAACTGCATTGACACAACTGAAGAACTGTTGGAATTCTGCAATTATGAAGCACAATATCTCTTTTATTAAAATATCTTTCTCTCGAATTTATTGTTAAGAAATTTGGCTCCACGTAATCACTTGACCTTCTTTTCTTTTATGGTGATATTCATTTGAATGTTTTGATTAATAAGCTTTGCTCCAGGAAAGTATTCACCACTTATTTCTGAAATACTTCTTTAAGTTTTGCAGATTACTCATATGCATAGTAATATTTGAATTTTAATGTACTCTCTAAAGATTTTCCAGAAGCACTTAATGAATACTCTAGTTTGTGTAATAAGATATTGCTATTCACACCTCGGGATTCCAGAATATATACATATTAAATAGGAATTAATATTTATGGTTGTTCCCATAATTATTCTAAAACAGGGACAAAGCTATGAAGGTACTGATTATTGAGCTAACAAAAGTCATGTATTTACTTCATAGATTTAAGACGAATGACTTAATTTATGATTCAGATACTTTTTTGGGGGGGGGGAGAATCAGAGTTTCACTCTGTTGTTCATACTGGAGTGCAATGGCGTGATCTCAGCTAACTGCAACGCCTGCCTACAGGTTCAAGTGATTCTCCTGCCTCAGCCTCCGGAGTAGCTGAAATTACAGGTGCCTGCCACCACACCCACCTAATTTTGTATGTTTAATAGAGACAAGGTTTCACCATGTTAGCCAGGCTGATCTCGAACTCCCGACCTCAGGTGATCTGCCTGCCTCAGCCTCCCAAAGTCCTGGGATTACAGGCATGAGCTACCATGCCCACTTAAGATACATTTTAAAAACTCTTCACAGTCAGTGCGGTTGCACATGCCTGTAATCCCAGCTACTCAGGAGGCTGAGGCAGGAGAATTGCTTGAACCCAGAGGCAGTGGTTGCAGTGAGCCAAGATTGTGCCACTACACTCCAGCCTGGGTGACAGAGAGAGACTGTCTCAAACAAAAACAAACAAAAAAACCCAAACTCTTCACATGCCAGATAAAACTAAGATTAAACACTGTACTTTAAAACATCTGATTCTTTGAACTCATGCATAGATTTTAGCTTCAAGGTCAATCTCTTGCTCCTCTGGCTGAAAATCTTATTGGATTACCCCTTATTGAGGCATTTATTTAAAATAAATCTACGTGAATCTTTCAGAAAAAAGTTCAGTGTTTAATATTTAAGCTATTTTAAAATACATGTTCTAAAGTAGTTTGTTTCTCGTTCCTTCTAATTTAGCAAAGAAACACTGCACTAAATTAGTGATTTCTTTTATAAATGTAACTTTTGTAAAAGTACCTACTATACGTCAAGCTCTGAGGGCAATGAGAATATGATGGATTTATGGCCTCAATTATATCATCCTCTCTACCTTTCATAAATTCATCTGTTGAACTCCTAACCCTTAGTACCAAAAAATGCAACTATATTTAGAGATAGGGTCTTTAAAGGGGCAATTAAGTTAATTCAAGGTCTATAGAATGGGCCCTAATCCAATATTATTGGTGCCCTTATAAGAAGAGGAGATTAGGATACAGACACACACTGAGAGAGGACCATGTACCCACTCGGAGAGAAGACGGTCATCTACAAGCCTCAGGAGAGAGGCCTCAGAAGAAACCCACCTGTTGACACCTTGATCTTGGATCTCTAGCCTCCAGATTTGTGAGAAAATAGATGCAAATGTGTACCCAACTGGTACTAAAGGCAAGGAGTGGGACAGAAACAAAAACACTACATGAGTAAAAATTACCATAGATTCTGTGAAAATTATTGGGGCTGCAGCAGAATAAAACAAAGGTACCTGATCTATTTTTCTAATGGTGAAGTTTTAAAGTGAGGACTATATGGTATGATAGTCACCTGGCTAAATAAAAGTAAAATTCTTCCAGGTAGAGAAAATGATTTTTTAAAAATTCAAGAAAGAGTTTATCCCACTGAAATGACTGATAAAATGCTCCTGCAGGAGGAATTCAGTGAGTGAGGGGGAGAGAGTACGCTGTGGGTAGAGAAAGAAGTAGGGCTGGAACAAAGAGAACACGTTAGCATTCACTTTCTGTTTTTCAGCTCATTTTCTGTTACTTTTAATCTCACCTTTGACCTTTGAACATCCTTCTGGGAGACTACTCCTAGTCCTTCTCTTCTGAATTTGTTTTTAGTTCTACTGCGTAGAGACACATACTCTTGTGTTTTATTTAAGCCTGAGTGTTGCCTGGAGCTACCTTCTTCTAGGCTCTAGTAAAGAGTAAAAGGTTAGACTGAGACATTTCAAGCCCCATTCTACCTTAATATTCTGTGACTCTATGCCCGTTTTTGCCTCTCTTAATTATTATATATTGCTTTAGGCTTTGGATACACGCTCAGGAACAAGGCGAATAAAAGAATTGTTATAAAATCTTTAAATCATGGCTCATTACGGAAGAGCCCTTGAGGTGTGCTCTCATTAGTGTGGGTTGTTTTCGTGTTTTTATTTATTTATATTTGATCATTCACATAGCTAATGTTTATTGACTGCACTGTATGCTAACTTCGTGCTAGATTCTTAGCAGTCTATTAACACTATTCATCATTTCCTGCTTCTTAGTATCTAGAGAGGAAAATAGACACTAAGAAGCCAAATAAATAAATATGTAATTACAAATTGTAATGAGTACTCAGAAAGAAACATACTAAGTAGAGTGATTACAAAAACAAGCAGAGAAAAATGTATTGAATTAGAACATTCTCATCCTTGAAAGATCAGAAGGAATAACTTACGTGAAGTAGAAACAAAAACATTCCCAGTACAGGAAACTGTGAATTCAAATACCTTGACTCTGGAAGAAGTATATTTTAGGAGCTAGTAACTACACAGCATGGTGAGTATCACCATGGCATATGGCATCAGATGAAGTTAGAAAGAAATGCATGGCTGAGGAACATGGATGAAGCTGGAGGCCATTATTCTCAGCAAACTAACACAGGAACAGAAAACCAAACACCGTATATCCTTGTTCATAAGTGGGAGTTGAACAATGAGAACACATGGACACAGGGAGGGGAACATCACACACTGGGGCCTGTTGGGGGGACAGGGGTTAAGGGAGGGAGAGCATTAGGACAAATTCCTAATGCATGTGGGGCCTAAAACCTAGATGACAGGTTGACAGGTGCAGCAAACCACTATGGCACATGTATACCTATGTAACAAGCCTGCACGTTCTGCACATGTATCCCAGAACTTAAAGAAAAAAAAATGTATGAACCACATCTTAGCTTTGTAGGATATGGCCAAAAGTGGGTGGTTAGTGGATTAAATAACAAAAATTATTAGCAGAAAAGTTCCAAAAATATTCAGTGATCAGGGGCCCATTATTTGTTGAGGTTAGTAAAACCAAGTCATCTAAGATTGTGTGTATTTCTTTCTATTTTCTGAACTTTAACCATATATGAATAATTCTCTATACCGGTTTTTATTTAAGCTAACACATTTGTTTTATCTGATTTAATTTAAGAGATTTTAGAGCAATATTCTATATTATAGGATAATAAGGAATATATCCCCTTTTACAGAAATGACTTCAATGAAAGAATAAGAATAAAAATAGAACATGTGTGTGTTATTATCTTTAAAAAAGTAGTGACTGACCTCCATCATAGCAGATCTTGTTCAAAGAGCTTGAACTGAAACTTTGCTGTAGAACAAGATTTAATAAAATTCAGCTCTACCTTTTTTTTTTTAACCTGGTAGCTAAAGAAAACTTCTTTAACAAGTAAAATTAAACTGAAAAAGAATAAATCCATTGTGCTGAGGCTTTCTTTTGAAGTTCCAACAGTGGTATAATTAAAGTAGGATTTCTATAGGCAGCATGCAGGAAAAAGAGGAGCAAATCAGCTAATATGAAAGAGAGTACCTTAAAAAAAGTAAAAAGTATTAAGATTAAAGTTATTTAAGAAGCACAAACTTCTATTTCATATAGGAAGGTTGACTTCTTTGAGCTTTTGAAATTACATTTCAAAGGCCATGGGAAGACATTACTAAAAGACAATATGTGGGATTAAGACTAGAAATGCTTTATTGATATTAGGATTTTTAAAGAAAGAAAACACTGGAAATTCTTACACATAACACAATGAAAGCTCTAATTTTGAGACATGGAAAATAGATTGAAATGACCATAATACAAAAGATATCCTATAGATCTAAAGGAAGCTTCTCCCCACCTAAAAAAACCAATCTCAGATATATATACTTTTTTCTGTCAAATTAAATGTAACGTACACTCATTTGGATAACTTAAGAATTTTCAAAAGGTGGAAAGAATTGGTGTGGGCATTTTTACTACCCAAAAGCAGCAATCGATGACAGTCTAGTATTCCTGCTCCTGTCTTCTTTATAAAATTGAGTTGTTTGGTTGGGATTGTGTTTCATCCTCACTTCACTGTTCAGCAGTCTCATTATAAAAATGAACACTTACCCAATAATCAGAGACTTCTGGCAAGAAGACCCCAAAGTTATGCAATAGGCTGTGTAGTAAATGCAGAGCCATTTGCTTAAAAGGACTTTTTTTGTGGAAACTCGGGGTATTAATGATTCTTAAATATTTTTAAAGTAGAAGTAACAAAAAATAGGTGATTCCTAATCTCAACATCCAGGGATAACCACTGTTAACCTCCCTATATATTTCTTTTTGTTGTTTTTCTAAGCCATTGATAAATTGTTCTCCAGAAATGTCTAACAGTTTACATTCCCACCAACAACAGCTGAGAGAGTCTGTTTCACTATAGTTCCATTAGGAGAATTATTTTTAATCATTATTTATTCTTTCTCAATTTAATACATAAATGGCATCTTGTTAATTTTTTAATGTATATTTTATCGATGTTATTCAAGTTTAAGTCGTTTTATTTGATGATTGTTAACTGCTTTTCTCTTTTGAAAATATCCTGTGACTTCTACCTTAATATTTTAAATATTTTTCTCCTGTTTTCTAAGATATGTTTATGAATGAAATATGTTAATTCCATACCTATGACAATGCTTTTTAAAGATGTTGATGGACTCTCAATTCATTTTCAGTGTTTCATTACATGGAGAAGTGCTAAATTTTCACATATTCAGATTTATTAATCTTTTTATATGAATTCTTTCTTGTTTTAAACCCTTTTTGGACAGCTGAAGATAGTTTAAAAGCTACTAAATATTCATGCATTGGTCTTTTAGTTCTTTAGGAAGTTTTATTTATTACAATTCCTTTTATTTGTGAATGCATTTATCACACAAGTATTAAATAAATAAGATCAAGAAATACCTGTTTTGAGAAAACTTGACTTTCTGTTGCTTGCATTCCCCCCACTATTTTTTCTACCTCAAATTAATAAACAAAACTCACATCTTGATGTTAGTAAAAATACAGTAAGTTATTTTTCTTTGTATTTATACATGTGCCTGACCACATTTATATACAAAACATTTACATAAATTATATTACATGCCTTCTTTCTTTACTCTTTTAACAAGTCTTAGATATATTTCTATATCACAGAATATATAAATTATGTTTATTATTTTTAACAGCTGCATAATATTCCATAATATGCATGTACTACAAATTTAAATAATTATTTAAATGATTTACAGTACATCCATATTATGAAATACATGCCCTACATTTAAGGGTAATTACATTGTTTTCATTCAGTTTTGTTAAGGATTTTTTTTGTAATCAACATTGTTTTATTTCCATCTTTGTATATACATGTGAGTAAGTCTTTCCTTCGAGTTCTAAGGATCAGGATTGCTGTGACAAATGAAACACATATTTTATTTTAGTAGTTATTGTAGGTTTAATATTCATACATATTTATGGGGTACATATGATAATTATATGCATAGAATGTAAAATAAGTCAAAGTATCTGGTATATTCATAATCTCAAATATTGATCATTTCTCTATATTGGAAACATTTCAAATTCTCCCTTCTAACTATTATGTAATATACAACACATTGCTGTTAACTATAGATGTCTGTTATCAAAGACTAGAATTTATTTTCTAGTTAATCATATGTTCATACTTATTTACCAACCTCTCTTCACCTTCATCTTGCACAATCTTTCTCAGACTCTGGTATGTATAATTCTACTCTCTACCTCTATGAAATCAATGTTTTAAACTTCTGCATATTAGTAAGAAGATGTGACATTCATTTTTTTGTGCCTGGTTTGTTTCACTTAATGTAATCACCTTCACTTCCATCTTTGTTGCTATGATAAAATGATTTCATTCTGTTTTATGGTCAAATAGTATTCCATTGAGTATATATACCACATTTTATTTATTCATTTATCCGTTAATGAGCACAGGTTGATTCTGTATCTTTGCTATGGTGAGTAGCGCTGCAGTAATCACGGGGGTGTATATATATCCTTTTAATATACTGATTTATTTTCCTTTCAGTAGATACCCAGTAGTGGGATTGCTGAATTGTATGGTAATTCTATTTTTAGCTTTTTAAGAAATCTCCATACTGTTTTCCAGGGTGGCTGTACTAATTTATAGTCCCACCAACAGTATATTAGTTCCTTTTTCTTTGCATACTTACCAGGATACATCATTTATTGTCTTTTTATAAGCCTTCCGACTAGAGTAATATGATATCTCATTGTGGGTTTCACATGCCTTTCCCTAGTGATTGGTGATACTGAATGTTTTTAATGTACCCATTGGCCATTTGTATGTATTATTTTGAGAAATAGTTATCTATTCATATCCTTTAACAATTTTTCGGATGAAATTATTTACTTTTTCCTGTTGAGTTGTTTGAGTTCTTGTATATTCCGGATATTATTAATAACTTGTCAGATGAATGGTTTACAGATATTTTCTTCCATTCAACAGTTTTTTTTTTCATTCTGTTGATTGTTTCCTTTGTTCTGCAGAAGCTTTTTAGTTTAACATGGTCCCATTTGTCTATTTTTGGTGTTGTCGCCTGTGGTTTTGAGGTCTTAGCTGTGACTTCAAAATCTTTGCCTAGTCCAATGTGTTTCCTCTATATTTGCTTCTAGTGGTATTAGAGTTTTGCGTATACGTTTAATGCTTTAAACCATCTTACACTTATTTTTATATATGGTGAGAGATGGGGTTGAGTTCTATTCTGCACATGAATATTTGATTTTTTGAGCACCATTTGTTGAACAGACTGTCCTTATCTCAATGAATGCTCTTGGTACTTTGTCAAAAATCAGTTGGCTGTAAAATCAGTTGGCTGTTCATTTCTGGGTTCTCTATTCTGTTCCTTTAATCTGTATGTCTGTTTCTATAGGAACACAATGCTGTTTTGTGTTCTATGGCCTTGTACCATGTTTTGAAGTCAGACAGTGTAATAGCTTCAGCTTTCTTCTTTTTGCTTAGTGTTAGTTTGATTATTTGGGCTCTTTTTTGGTTCCATACAGCTATAGAATTGCTTTATTCTATTTCTATGAAAAATGACATTGGTATTTTGATTAGGCATTGCTTGAATCTTTAGATTGCTCTGGGTAGTAGGGTCACTTTAATGATATTATTTCTGATCCATGTCTTGGCATGTCTTGCCATTTGCTTGTATCTTCTTTAAAATTTTTAATGGTGTTTTGTAGGGTTTTTTTTTTAGTCTTTTACCTTTTAGGTTAAATTTATTCCTAACTATTTTATATATTTTTGAAGCTACTGAATATGAAATTGTGTTCCTAATTCCATTTTCAGCTAGTTTACTGTTAGTGTGTAGACATGTTACAGATTTTTATATGTTGATTCTGTATCTTTCATCTTTACTAAATTTATTTATCAGATTTCAGAGTTTTCAGTGTTATTATTGATACGTGAGGACTTGTTTCTGGAATTTTATTGATTTCTGGTTGTTTTACATGTCCTTTATTCCTTTATTTCTCTCTTATTGTTTTATTGTGGTTTGGTGGTTTTCTGTAGTGGTAACATTTGAGTCTTTTCCTTATTTATGTTTCCACTCTACCAGTGGGTTTTAGGCTTTTGTGGATTTTCATGATGTAGTTATTGCTTCTAGGTGTAGAGCCTCTTTCTCTTGATTACAAATATAGAACTCCCTTCAGCATTTCTTGTAGGGCTGGTATAGTACTGATTAATTCCCATGACTTTTGTTTATCTGAGAAAGACTGTATTTTTTCTTCATTTATGAAGGATAATGTTGCTGAGTATAGTAGCCTTGGCTAAAAGTTTCTTTTTTTTTATCACTTTGAATATATGCATCCTTCATCACCTGATCTGTAACGTTTCTGCTGAGAAATTTGCTGTTACTCTGATTGGGATACCTAATGAGTGACTAGATGTGTTTCTATTGCCGTTTTTAGAATTATCTCTTTGTCTATGACATTTGACATTTTGACTGTACTGGGGAGATCTTTTTGCATTGTGCTGACTTGGGGATCTCTGAGTTCCTTGTATCTGAATGTGTAAATTTCTTGGTAGACTTGGGAAGTTTTCATGTATTATTTTGTAGAATAGATTTTCAATCCCTTTCATTTTTCTCTCTGTCTTCTGGGGCACTGAAATTCAAACACTTGGTCACTTTTTGGTGTCCGATATGTCATGTAGGCCTTGTTTGTTTTTTAAAAATTCCTTTTTCTTTATTTTTGTCTGACTGACTTATTTCAAAAGACTGGTCTTCAAGTTCTGAATTCTTTCTTCTGCTTAATTTAGTCCAATGTTGAAGCTTTCATATGTATTTTGCAATTCATTGCATAAAGTTTTCATTTGTAGAATTTCTCTTTTGTGTTTTTCAATGATATATGTATCTTTGATAAATTTATCATTCATATCCTGATTTTTTATTGTTTTTCTGAGTTACCTAAGCTTCTTAAATATAATTTTTAAAATTATTTTCTAGAAATTTTTAATTTTTTTATTTTTATTGCCAGAGAATTATCATATTCCTTTGAAGTTTTCTTATTTTCTTGCTTTTTTATATTTCTTGTGTCCTTATATTGATACCTGTACATCTGGCATAGCTGTCACTTTTTCCAATTTTTAAAATTTGCTTTTATAGGGGAGGACATTTTTCTGAAGATGAATCCATGGTGTTGGTTGTATAGGGCATTTTGGCTTTGGATCTGGATGTGTTCAGTAGTGTAATTTCTGTTGATTTATTGAACGATAAACAGTGTCAGTGTTATCTGTGATCTCCTCTGTGCAGTTGTTAGTGGGGTCTGTTATAAAGTTCTGCTGGGATAGGACATCAGTTGGGACTGTCCTTGGACCCCAGTGGTGGCAGTGGCAGGCCAAGCATGCTTATCCTTGGGCTTCAGGACACTGCATGCTGGCCCTGGTGTTACTGGGTCCAGGTATGCCAATTCTTTGTTTTCCAGGCAGCTTGTTTGGCACCAGCAGTGGCAACAATATGTCGGGTTGGTTGGTGTCTTCTTGGGACCCTGGGAAGTGAGATTGGCATGGACAGTAGCAGTAGCTGTCATGGGACAATCTTCTGTCTCCCATGCGTTTCACATTGTTGTTTGTTTGTAGTGAATTTAGTGGACTTGGTGAGGCAGTCCCCAGGCTGCAGGTGATACATGCAGGTCAGTGCAGGGTGTGGTATGGCAGGTTGAGTCAGCTTGTCCTCAGGCCCCAGGCAGAGTGTTCAGGTTCCAACAGTGATTTATCGGTTAGCATGATCCCCAGGCTTCAGGAGTGTTCTAGGGAACTGGGCAGTCGTTGGGGGGGTAGTAGAGCTAGACAAGGTGGAACTATCCTCAAGCCTTCTAGTGGTACATATAGCTGTTGGCTGTGGTAGGAAAGAACAAAGTGATCTCCAGGACCCCAGTGAAATGCTTAGGTGACAGTGGCAGCAGCAACGGTGTGCCCCTGTTGCTGGAGAGTATAAGGTTGCTTTCAGTAGCAACAGCCATAAACAAGCAGCTGAGGAGTACATGGTTTGGCCCTAGGTAACAGCTGCAAGTAGCGTAGCCTTTCTTCAGGGCACTTGTAGACACATAGTGGCCCTGCTACCAGGGGCAGTAAGGTTTGCTGCCAATGGCTTATACTTTGGCCTTGGCAGCAACAGCCATAATTGGCTTGCAGGGATTTAGGAATGTAGAAATATAGAGGCTGTTGGGATGCAAGACAGAATGTACTCTGATGTGGGCTACACTCTAAAAATGATGCCTTGCCGTAGATGCTTACAATTCAGGGAGTGTGTGAGCTCCAAGCAGCTCCCTACATTTTTCTTAGGGCATGCAGTGGTTAAAGGGCTTTCTTATGGCTAAGATTGCAGCAGTTCATGGTGAAAATGTGTACCTCTAGGGATCACTCACTTTATCACCTTATTAGGGAGACTTTCTAGGCTCCTACCTGATTTTGGCTGAGCAATCTGACTCAGAATATATGTTTTAAATGTTTTCTTTTTGTCTATTTGTCTTCCAGAAAAGACATAGCAAACTATAGTCCTACTATTGTATTCATTTCTCTGGGCTATGTTGCATATTTTTATTTTTTTATTATTTCATATATTTTTTATTGTACTTCAGATTCTGGGGTACATGTGTAGATCATGCAGAATTGTTGCATAGGTACATACATGGTAATGTGGTTTGCTGCCTCCATCCCCCTATCACCTATATCTGGCATTTTTCCCCATGTTATCCCTCCCCAACCTCCCTACCCTCACTGTCCCTTCCTTAGTCCCCACCAACAGGCCCCAGTGTGTGATGCTCCCTTCCCTGTGTCCACGTGTTCTCATTGTTCAGCACTCGCTATGAGTGAGAATTAAAGTAATTGCTAACATAACGAGTGAGAAAAACTATAGCATTGTTGATTGAGTTTAAATTGTCCTGGTTACTAATACATTTAAATACTTTTTGCATTATTTGTGTAAATTCCTTTTATATGATCATTTGCCCCCATGGATCAGTTATCTATTGCAACAATCATGTTGCATAACAAACAATCACAAAACCCAGTGATTTAATAAAATAATTATGTATTTACCTCACAATAGTGGATTGGCAGAGTGATTATCTAGTCTGGGTTTACTCATGCATTTGCAGTCAGCTGCGGTTTGGTAAAGAAGCTTTGTTAATCTTGCCTGTGCTATCTCACATGTTTGAGGGTTGGTTAGCTGTTACCTGCTCAGAGAGATCATTGGCTGTGATGACTACACTCACATAGCACTGCTCCTCATATATCATCCTCCAGAAAGCTATTCCAGGCATGTTTTCATGAAGGAATCAGAGAAAGGAGAGAGAAAGGGGAAACTTTTAAACAATTTTTTAAAGCCTCTAGTTACATAGTATTTGTTAATATCCCATTAACCAAAACAAATTATATAGCTGAGCCTAGGAACAAGGGCAAGAGTCTGGAGTGTGAGTGCAGGCACTGTAAGGGAAAGCATAGTGCAATTACATAACATAGGATACAAATACAGGGCAGAAAATGTAGCTGTTTTATAAATCATATATCATACCATTTTTCTAATGATGTGTCAAATTTTTAAAAAATTTATTTTCTAGTTTTTAAAAATCTATTGTTAAAGACATTTTATTATGCATATTTAAAGTATGCGACATGATGTCGTATCCACTTCTTTTGTGTGTGAAACAGTTAATGTAGTGAAACAACATATTCCTCATCTCACTAGAAACCCAGATTTTAAGGATTTCTCTGTGTTTTTGCATCCAAAGTAAAGCAACATTTGCAAATCAATAAGAAAAGCGTAAACTACGCCCTCTCCTTTCCAAAATATTTAAAACGTCAAAATAATTAAATAAATACTTCACCAGTGAAGTTATCCAAATGGCCAATAGGTATTTGAAAAAGTATTCAGCACCATTATTTCTTTGGGAATACAAATTACAACTACAACAAGATATTATTATAAGGCCACTAGAATGTTAACTAGAATGTGAAGCAAAAGGAACTTTCTTGTACTGCTATCACAAAATGGTATACTACTTTGAAAAACTGTTAAGTCGCTTCTTACAAAGTTAAATAGATGCCTCTTCTGTAATCCAACAATAACACTCCTAGGCATATATCCAAGATAAATTAGTACACATATCCACAAAAATAACTGTACAGAATGTTCATCACAGTGCTATTCATATTAGCCAAAAACTGAAAACAACCAAGATGTGATGTTAATTAACAGAAGACGTGGTAAACATATGATGGTATATTCATACAATTAATACTACTACCTGGAAGTAGTATTATGAACTACTAGTCATAGTTTAAACTAATACAAAGAATGAACTAATGACATAAAACAGAATAAATAAATTTTATTGTTTTTAAGGAAGGGATACAAATATAAAAGAAATGCATTTACTGAGATCATATAGCCTTAATATTTAAAAATTACAAAATAAGAAAATTAAATAACCACGTATTTTACAAATACAGATGTAAAACATATTCATTCAAATTTCAAGAAATCAAAGCTCAGCAAAATAAACCCAGAAAATAATTAAAACAATACAAGGCTATGATCAAGGGAAGTTAATTCTAAAAATGTACATATAGTGTAATATTTGAAAATGATGCATTTTATTAATGATAAAAATTATCAATGGTTTCTAAGTATGCAATTTTATTTACCTGAAGTTCAAGAAGAAATAACAAATAATATACTGTGGTAGAAGTCAGAATAGTAGTTACCAAGGTGGTGTTCTGACACACGAGGAAAAGTTCTGGAGTGATGGGAAAACTCAATTTATAATTTAAGAGGTTACTACATCATTGTAGTTGAACAGTTCTCAAACTTTTTAGCCTGAAGACCAGATTTTTAGATGCTTAAGAATTATTGAGGATACCTAAGATCTTTTTTCTTAATATTTGTTATATTCATCAATATTTACCATAATAAAAATTAAAGCTGATATTTTTTAAATGTTAATTTAAAATAATGAAAAACCCATTGCATATAAATATAAACAATGCATTTTTAAACAAAATAACAATATTTTCCAAGCTAAAAAATAGTTAACAAGAATTAACAAGAAGGGTGATATTATTCCCCCCTTTTTATGTTTAATCTTTGGCTATTATCTTAAGACTGACATGAAGAAATTTTGTTTTTCTCATTCTAGAAGTGATTATCAAAAGTAGTTATGCTAGTTTTACATGATACCCTTTCAATATTTACAAAATAATTTTTTTGGCTATTAATCTATTGATCCTAATGTGTGGTTTTCAAATGTTAAATCATATTTTGGAATTAACTTCACGTGGTCATGGTGTTTGTTATTTTAATTAACTTGTGGTTTTATTTTATGAGTTTTAATTTTGTAAGTTTGGGTGCAAACACTTTTTCATCTATATTTAAAAAATAAACGGTTATAATTTTCTTTATTTTGTACTACATTTGTAATTTTTTCCCCCTCAGGGTCATATGATCTCAGCAAAATGAATTAAAAACATTTTAATTTTAAATGTTCTGAAATAGTTTATGTAGCATGAAAATTTTCTGTTCCTTAAAATGTTAAAGAAAATATGTATATGATAACTTCCACCTAGTGTCTTTATTAAAGATATTTTTTCATTTGTTTTAATAATAATGGGTTATTTTTTATTTTCTAGATTTTGCTACATATATACAGTTCTTTATGCAGTCACTTTTTCATCTATATTTATAAAATCAATTGTTTTTATAATTTTCTTTATTTTGTGCTACCTTTGTAATTTTGATTTTCCTCAGGGCCATATGATCTCAGCAGAATGAATTAGAAACATTTTTATTTTTAAATGTTCTGAAACATTTTGTGTTATGTAGCATGAAAATTTTCTGTTCCTTAAAAATTTTAAAGAAAATATATATGTGATAACTTCCACCTACTGTCTTTATCGAAGGTATATTTTTTTCATTTGTCTTAATGATAATGGGTTATTTTTCATTTTCTAGGTTTTCTTGCCACATATATACAGATCTTTATATAGTCATATTCTATATTTCTTCCTCTATGTATTGTTTACTTCCAAATGTGTCTTATATTTAGCTATGGGATATACAAATCAATTTTTTTGTCTTTTAAAAGCAAACATGGATTAAATTGTAACTTGTTACTAGTACCATGTTTTACCACAAATACCTATTTTTTCTTATCATGTGTGCTCTCAAGGAAGATCTACATCTCATCTAACTTTGTATAAGAACTTTTTCTGAAAATATTACTACATTTGGATTAAATAGAATTTTACTATACTCATTATCTGTCTCTCTCTCCATATATCTTTGGTTTATTACCAAAAAGATCTTCCATTTCACTTTTTTTTTCTTTTTCTTTCTATGCTCTAATCTTTAAATATGAAATAACACTATTATAGCATAATTCTTCAAATATTTTCAATATGAAAAAATGCAATTGTTTGAAACTTGTGCTTTATACAGTCTTAATATTAGGCACCTTATTATTTTGGGTTTATTGCTGAAGTAAACACACAACATATCAGATATTGAATTTGGCAGATTTCTAACTAAATTACGCTGTCACCATGTTGCCGGAGATCCCATAGTCATTGACTTGGTCTACTGCTGCATAAAGTAATACAGTTATATAGCAATAAAATGACAGAATAACAGATGGATAATCTATTAGCAGAAACATCAGAGGCTAAAATAGGAGTGCTGGTGGTGCAGTGGTGCCAATCCTGTAGTCAGACAATGCTGGAGAAAATACAACTTCAAACTTTTGAATATAATTTCAAATGCCGGGTTAAGCAAGTAGAATGTTAATAATTCAAAAGTGGGAAAATGTCAGAACATATTCCAGTATCTCAGCAGAAGCTGCAGCTTTGTAGAGGTCATTATTAAAGTAAAATAATTGAGTATGAAGTACTTGCCCACCCATGAACAAGTGAAGCAGAATTGGTAATATTGCTAGCAGAGATATTTAGAGTGAGACTTCGGAGTCGGACAATGAGCTTGATGATGATTGATTCCCATCTTTTGCTAGCAGGGTAAATCTGGACATTATCTAATCTCAGTCTGCAAATTTTACTAATATCTACTTCATAGGGATATGGAGAGGAGCTAGGTAATAGATGTGAGACATTTAGCAAAGTGTTGTTGGTTAAGTGTCAACTCAGTGGTAGTTTTATTATCCTAACAGAAGCATTTAAACTAGGAAGCTATGAAGCTGTGAAGTTAGAATTCTGACTCATATCCCTGAATTCCTTTTGAAATACATTACATAGCCTGGCATGATATAAAATTATATAAATTGGTTTTTTTTTTTTTTTTTTTTTAGGCAAGGTCTTGCTTTATTACCCAGGCTGGAGTGCAGTGGCATGATCATGCCTTAACCTTTGGTCTCAAGTGATCCTTCTTCCTCAGCGTCCCAAGTAGCTGTGACCACAGGCATGCCTCACCATGGTAAGTTACTTAAAAAATTTTTTTTGTAGAGATCAGGGTCTCACTATGTTGCCCCGGCGAGTATCAAACTCTGGGTTTCAACCAATCCTCCTAACTACCAAAGCACTGGGATTATAGGTGTAAGCCACCACACCAACGTAAAATAGTCATTATAGAATTTTTAGTATTTGATGTATGTTCACCTTTGAAACTACTTTTTTTTTTTTTTGAGATGGAGTCTTGCTCTGTCACCCAGGCTGGAGTGCAGTGGCACGATCTCAGCTCACTGCGACCTCCGCCTCCCAGGTTCAAATGATTTTCCTGCCTCAGCCTCCTGAGTATCAGGGACTACAGGCATATGCCACCACATCTGGCTAATTTTTGTAATTTTAGTAGAGACAGGGTTTCACCATATTGGTCAGACTGGTGTCAAACTCCTGACCTCAGGTGATCCTCCGGCCTTGGCCTCCCAAAGTGCTGGGATTACAGGCATGAGCCACCACACCTGTCCTGAAACTACTCTTAAGAGTAAGACTCACTGCATGTTTTTTCTTAAAATTGTTTTTCAATAGACTTTTTTAGAACAGTTTTAGATTCACAGCAAAATTGAGCAGAATCTACCTTGACACCCTCTTCCAATACACATGTGTATCCTCTCCTACATTAAAATTTCTCACCATAGTGGTACCTTTCTTAAACTTGACATACCTACACTGACATATTATTGCCCAAAGTCCAGAGTTTACATTAGAGTTCACTCTTAGTGGGTACATTCAATAAGTTTTGACAAATGTATAATAACAATGTATATACCACTATTGTTTCATACAGAATAATTGCACTTCTCTAAAAACCTCCTATGCTTTCCTTGCCTATTATTCAATATTTTATCTATTTCCTGGAATCCTTTTTTTCTGTTGTCATGGTTTTGCCTTTCCCAAAATGTAAAATTTGTAGAATCATACGTATGTTACCTTTTCGAGTTTGTTTCTTTCACTTAGTGATATGCATTTAAGTTTCTTCCATATCTTTTCATGAATTGACAGATAATTTCTTTTTAGTACTCAATAATACTCCATGGTCTGGATATATCATAGTTTTTCCATTCATTCGCTGAAGGACATCTTGGTTGCTTTCAAGTTTGGATAATTATGAGTAAAGCTGCTATAAACATCCCTGTGCAAGTTTTTGTGTGCACAGAAGTTTTCAACTAATTTGGGTAAATATCAAGGCACATGATTCATGGATTGTATAGTGAGAGTATGTTTAGTTTTCTAAGAAACTTCAAAACTGTCTTCAGAAGAAGTTGTACCATTTTTCAATCTCAATAATAAGAGTTCCTGTTGCTCCACAGCCTCACCAGTATTTAATATTGTCAGTGTTTTGCATTTTGGTCATCCTATTAGGCATAGAGTGGTAGCCAATTATTGTTTTAATTTATAATTCCCTGATTAGTTTGATGTTAAACATGTATTCATATATATTTTTCCATCTGTGTATAGTCCTTGTGAGGTGTCTGCTCATGTGTTTGTGCAATTCTTAATCAAGTTGTTCAATTTTTATTATGTATATTTAGGAGTTTTTTGTATAATTTGAATAACAGTTTCTTACCAGATAGGTTTTCTTTCAAATATTTTCTCCCAGGCAGTGGCTTGTCTTTCCATTCTATTCATAGTATCTCTTACAGACCAGAAAATTTTAATTTTAATTTTAATAAAGTCTGGCTTATAAATTATTTATTTCATAGGTCATGCCTTTGATATTGTGTCTAAAAAATCATTGTCAAATCCAGGGTCATCTAGATTTTATAGTTTTGTGTTTTACATATGGCTCTATGATCCATTTTGATTTTCTTTATTTTGTGAAGAGAGTGAGGTTTTTCTATGATCCTTTTCTTCTTCTTTTGCATGTAGATTCCCAGTTGTTTCAGAAACAGTTGTTGAAAAGACTGTACTTTTTATTTGTTTGAGATAATGGAATAAGAGTGACTAAGTAGCTGGGCGCTGTGGCTCATGCCTGTAATCCCAGCTCTTCGAGAGGCAGAGGTGGGAGGATAGCTTGAGCCAGGAGTTCAAGACCTGCCTGGGCAATAAAGTGAGACCCCCATTCTTAAAAAAATAAAAATAAAAATAAATTTAAAAAGAGTGACTAAGTAAAAATGAATTTATAATGATCTGATGACTGTGATTTTCACTGCAAATGAGGAAATTCCAATCAAAGGTGCTTCAAAAAAGAATTTTACTGATGTAGCTCAAGCCATTCTAAACAATATTCTAGATTCTTACCATATTAATACAATGCTTAGGGAATACACTTTTTCCCAGCATAAATAATATAATATTTACTATTATGCTTTTGGGGTAGAAAATGTTGAATAAATGATTTTTCTTTGTTTGTTCAATTGATTGAATAAATGAATGAATAACTTTCTAGGGTATACAGTTTATGTGGCATGAAAAAGCTGTGAAAGCTAAGACTGAAGATAATCGTGTTTTGAGGATATTTCCATTACTCGTATTGCAAAGGACAGTTAAGCCCCAGATAACTTGGTGCTTACTGGGCTTAGGGACTGTTGAAAGATAGATGTTTTGCAGTTTTATAGGCATCTTTTCTGGCAGACCTATTCTTAGTATGATGTGTGGGCTTCAATGAAACAAATTTTGAAGTTGTCTTGAGCCTTCACAATAATAAAAACCTTTGGAAATACTGAATTCAGAATTCCATAGTGGGAATGTGAAAGCCCTCCTTTCCTTGTCCATGCCTTCCTACAAACCTAACTGCCTATCTTATTTGGCATATAAATATTTTCCCATAGCCCCAGAGACTCCCATTGACAAATTTATTAAACCTGTCTTATCCAGAATGTTAATGTTTCTATAAATCTTCACCATCTGTTGTACCATCTAATTGCAAATGTGGAGTGAACATAATTCATGATTTTATCATAATAAATTTAGATAAGTGATTTAAATGCACTTGAATATTCTTTATTCAAAGCTACATGGATTTTTCAGCCTTTCCTTGTCTCCTAGGAACTGTTGTGAAGCTGTTCTTTCCCAGTGCCCTGTGTCACAAGGGGATTTTCTGGAAAAAGACACTCTCTTCTTTAGGCTTGCCAGACCACCTCCAAGTGTAACAGACAGTAAATGAGATGCCATTAGGTTAAACCTTAGCTGCTTCCTAAGAAACATGAATAATTGAAATTCTTCACATACATATTTATCTCTCTCTCTCTGCTTGTCAGTCACTCATCAATAGCTACCACTCCAAACATTCCTGTCTATAACCCAAATGCATTATTTGACCTCTACCTTACCCCTTTATTTCAAACTATAAGAGGATTTTACACTGCCATTTTTTAAATATACATTTTCTTCTTATCCTTATAAAAAATCACTTTTAGGCTAGTTGTCAAAATATTTCCGTGGTGCTATTATTAAAACCATAAGGTTATATTTGGTACATCTCTGAAGTTTCTTATGTATGTGTTCTGATATATGTGTTATTTAATAGGTAGAATATAAAAAAGATTGTTTTCACGAAGTGAGCTGTTCATTGGGAAATAAGTGGACAGATGGTCTAAACCTTTAAATGAAAATATATTCATAGCAGTGTAGAGCTACTAAGCCCTTTTGAAATCCAACACAAAATTCCTGAGCCAGATCCTACTGTTCTCTTAGGCTTCAAGAAAGTCTATTTGGCTGAACTGCAAAGTAGATCATCTGATGTCACAGTTGAATCTATCCATGGACAATATCATTTGAGTAATATTATAACCAGTCATCAGGCCTCTCTAGTTCTCTGAGTTCTACTCACACCCTCTATGCCTATATCACAGTAGTAATGGCACTCTTTGACATTACAATTCTATCTTATTCCCTAAAGGTGAGCAACCAGAGGTGGGGTTGTGCTTTTCCTTCCTGTATTCTCAGGGGATAGCATAGGGAGTGACAGAGGAGAATGCAAAAAAATTGCTTGTTGAATTAGTACCAGGAGTATAATGAATATATGCTATGTTGAATGATTAAAAAAAAAAAAAAAAAGAAAATGTCTTTGGAAAGAAAAGAAAGCCTAAGTTTTCCAAGTGTGTTTTCTTTTTCTCTGATAAATGCTAAGACAGTGTTAGCTAACTTAGCCAGAAAGTGTAAAAACTTGCCTGTTGAAAGAGATTGAGGAAAATATTGACAGGTTTGGTAAATTTCTTGCCAATATCTTCACTTTATTTTGGGAGGGCATTCTAATAGCGTCTTGTGGCTTTGATATCGTACTGCAAAAAGCACTGCATAAAGGTAAAGCAAAGGTCATTTAGAAGTGATAGGAATTCCGCCATACATTGAACCCTTGGTTTCTGGGCATTAATGTAGCAGGATTAACTTTTCCTTCAACTTTGAAAACATTTCATCAAAAACACTCCAAGTCAGTTGATTCATCTAGATATTTTCATATAAATTTACATAGAACCCACTGCCTATTTAAATAAAATCAAGGTTGAAAAATATCTCTAAGTGGAGCAGAGAGAGAAAGTGAAATTAAAATTTTAAACAGATAGCCCCACATTCAAATGCATGTGTAGCTTATTACCATATTGATGTGTAAGTATGGAATCCAGTTATACCCAGCTAATTATTTTCTTCAATTCTTCCACTAAGTTATTCTATTTCATTTAAATATTTATATGAGTAATATTTAATATTCATATTTTCATAGAAAGTAATTAGAAAAAACAGTAATGTGAAGAAGCTTGCTCATTCTCAAATCTGAGTGATTTTCAAAGATTTAGCACCCACGTCTAAACCAGAGTCTTTTGCTCTGCATAACTCAGCCGTGTGCCAAGTGACCAGCTTGCAATAAAACTGCTTCTTAACCAGCTCTGTTCACAGCTAAACACTTGATAATTTTTTTGTGTTGCTACAGAGCCCTGTGTTGTATCCAATTATCCTACACTCAAGCTGCTTTAGGAGTTACTGAATGTGGAGCTAAAAAGTGAGGAAGGTTGTTTCGCCTCTTGTTTCTTGACCTTGTATGTGACAACTGCAATCAGGGTAATCTTTCTAAAATGCACTTTTCCAGTGGCTCATAAAGAGGCCCACATTCAAAAGCCTAGGTATCCTCTCTGAACTTCTACAGGCTGCTATGGAATTAGATTCTGCTCTTAGAATTTGATCTTAGAATTCTACCTATGCTCTCAAACCATGTAAGTTCAATTTGCTTCTGCTTCTTTGTGGATTTTTTTCATTAAAAAAAAGTAATATTTATTGAAGCAAGTTGAAAAACAGGCATTTATCACATTATATAAAAAGTTTTGTATTGCAAGAATATGATCCATGGGTTCAGTTACAGGTAGGTAGAATTTCCAGCATTCCTCTTTCCAAGTGGGAAACCCTCCTCAGATCTTCCTATATATTTATCACTGATGATAGCTAGTATTTTCTGATAATAAGTGAAACTATAAGCCAAAAAAATCTTCCACTTCTGCTTTAGCCAAGACTACTGGGTGTGTGGGGGAGACATTGAATATGTGAAGACATGTAAAACGGGCAAGAGTAAGACAATTGTCTCTTGTTTATTGTCTAAA
The DNA here is from genome assembly GCF_009761245.1 of Sapajus apella. Lineage (NCBI taxonomy): Eukaryota > Metazoa > Chordata > Mammalia > Primates > Cebidae > Sapajus > Sapajus apella. The sequence goes on along the minus strand of NW_022436952.1, from coordinate 11,880,936 downwards.
TTTATCATAAACACCTCAAGTTAACTTAAGAATTTAACAAAAAATTTGGATTACTATTTAGGCATAATCAGAGTGATTCTATGAAAAAAAAAATCTGTGTGCCTCATCTCAGCTGGTGGCATCTTGTTCAGTTATTTATAAAGCAGGGACACAAAATTACCAACACAGAGAGAAGACTGAATAGAAACTATCATTGAATGAGAGTATTCAATGTACTATTTTTTAATCATACCTAACAGTTTTCATCATCATTGGAAAAAAATTAAGAGGCATTTTGTATATAGGTAGCTGTATGTATTTATATGCATGTCAATTTTATCATAAGTTGTGCCTTCTTTTCTGTTCTTTCTTTCTTTTGGCTGTTTTTTTTAAACAGGGTCTCACTCTATGGCCCCAGGCTGGAGTGCAGTGGCACAATCTTGGCTCATGGCAACTTCTGCCTCCTGAGCTCAAACGATTCTCCTGCCTCAGCCTCCCCAGTAGGTGGTAGGCAGGTGCCACCGTGCTTGGCTAATTTTTGTAGTTTTTGGTAGACATGGGGTTTCACCATGCTGGCCAGGCTGATCTTGAACTCCTGACCTCAGGTGATCTGCCCCCCTTGGACTTCAAAGTGTTAGGATAACAGGCATGAGTCACTGTGCCTGGCCTGTACCCTATTTTCATCTTAACTGTGAACTCAGCCATTTTATCTAATCCTTTGGTTGTTTGCATAAAGTTCTGACATAAAACAAACAAGCGTAATGTACCTTATTTCACTATTTTAGTTAAAATTTTAAACAGGAGGGTAATCAAAAAAGTAATACTACATAGGGTATTATACACAGAATACAATATAATCTATATATGTACTATTGCTTATCTAACTTTATATATATGTATACATATAGACAGCTAGATAATTTGCTTTAACCAGATACATTTATATCCATGTTGTCTAATCAATGTTTTGCAAGCTATAGTCTATAACCTGGTGGTAGTACATAAAAATAATATAACAACAGCAGCATGTTTTTATTTTGTTTTGTTTTTTAGATACAGGATTTCACTTTGTTGCCCAGGCTGAACTGCAGTGAAGTATGAAGTACAGCATCACTGCAGCCTCAAACTTCTGGGCTCATGCCATCCTCTTGAGTAGCTAGCACTACAAGTGAGCACCACCATGCCCAGCTAATTTTTTAAAAATGATACAGAGATGAGATCTGGCTATACTGGCCAGGGTGGTCTCAAACTTTCAACCTCAAGTGATCCTCCCACCCCGGCCTCCCAAAGTGCTGAGATTATAGGTATAAGCCACCATACCCAGTCCCAGTACATTTTTAATTTGAAAAAGAAAGGATTAGAATAGAAATATTAGAGTGCATTAGATATACCAAAGTAAGTATTGCTTCTTGGAGCTGTTATTTCATATAGATATGCGTCTTCATATGTAATATTCACATACATATGCATACACAAATATATTTAAGTAAATATATGTTTCGTACTGTGAGTAGTAGTTTATAAATTTGGAAAAACTGGGCTATATTATACGAAGATGTATAATCTGAAGTCCCAAGATATCAGTTCTACTATTAATAAAATAAGAAAAGAGATTATAATTGACGCTAAATTCTTCTCTCAGATTAAAGTTTAAAATCCGTTTAGCTGACACTAAATTCTTCTCTCATATTAAAGTTTAAAAGCCTTTTAGATAAAGATATTTTTCTCAGAGATATTGAGGAAAGACTCTATTGCATATATTTATTAAGTTGTCATAAGTATTAAAGACTGGGTTCAGGGCTTGATAGTAAAGGTTTGTTTCACTAGTATTACGTTAATTACAGCAAATTCACATTCTGACTGAACATGAATGAATTTGTTTAGCTTTACTGACAAACACAGATCAGCCTTTGCCTTAGGCACCCATCTTTTAAACTAATTTTACCAGAAAGAATCGGCAATAGTCTTAAAGATGTAGACTCTTTCTTTCTTTAATGCTAAGGAAAAGGACTCCAGTGAGACAAGTAGATAGAGCCTAAAAACAAGGTCACAAAAAGATAAAAATGACAAGCAAGAACAAACATCATTTTCCTAATGGTTGGATCCATCTTTTCCAAACATTCCCAATTCAGAGAATCATTTACAGGTTTTAATTCATCTTACCCAGGAAAAGAGTCAGAAGGCAGACAGTGAAGCTGGCCAAGGCTGGAATTAGGATTAAACCTAACATCTTCAAGGCATCATACACTTGCAGTTGCTTTACAGATAGAGCATTGTGAGGCTGAGTTTGTTCCCAGGAAAGAGCACACCTCTCAGATAATATCTGCTTTAATACCCCGTTGAAGGAAAATTGTCCTAAGGAACATTGCACTTTCAGAGAAACCCAGGTCTCTAACTCTTGTCCTCAGTAGATTTAAAATTCGAACCACAATTATTAAAATAATGGTTAATAAAATACTTTGTCCTATGACCTTTCAGCTGATTCACATTTGAAAACAAATTTACTAGGAGGAATAGCAATCACATATATTTTTTTTCCTTTAACCCTTAAACAGATGGACGCTTAAAAAAAATTAACTAGGAGGTGCTCCTACTATGATTTTTTTCTAACTTGGAAGTGTCCCTCTGCTACAATAGTTTCATTATTTGAGTGAATTGATTACTTCCCTATGTTTAGTTTACTTTCACTGAGCTTTCTATTACCTTCTACTGCTTCCCAGCTGAATAATTTCAAAGAGAAATTATCTTTCATAGGCAGGAAGCTGAATACTTCCGTGATTTTTGAACTCTAAAATATTTCTTGAGCCACTCTCAAAGTACCTGCAGAGTAGAAATATATATATATATTGGGGAAGAAAAAGTTTTCTTTTTCCTTTTTTTTTTTTTTAAGTCTTTTTGTATTTCTTACTGATACTTTTTGGACATATAAGTGTCAGTTGTTATTAAGGGCTGTTATGAAGGACTTTGAAGATCACTTAAAGACCAATATCTGCTGGAGGAGAGAGAATAGGAAATTATGGGGGAGTGAGTCACAAAGAGTTTGGGTCATCTTTCTTTTGAAATTAAAAAAAGGAGAGATTTCAAACATTCAGAAAAGTATACAATGAGAACATATGGACACAGGAAGGGGAGCACTACACACTGGGGTCAGTTGGGGTGAAATAGGGGAGGGACGGTGGGGGATGGGGAGCTGGGGAGAGATAGCAAGGGGAGAGATGCCAGATGTAGGTGATGGGGAGGAAGGCAGCAAATCACACTGCCATGTGTGTACCTATGCAACAATCTTGCGTGTTCTCCACATGTACCCCAAAACCTAAAATGCAATAAAATAAATAAATGGGAAAAAAATAATAAAAAAAAATTAAAAAAGTATACAAAAATAAATAAATATGACCTGCTGAGATATAAAATGGATTATGACATTTTATCACATTACTTTCAGGTCTCCCACACTTTTGTGGATTTTTCCCCTTGTTCATTTGTAATAATACATAAATAATATCTTCCCACCCATCAACTGACCCCATATTCCTTCTTCCCAGGGATAACCTCTAACATAAGATTGATGTTCTTTCTTCCAGGCATGCTTTTTTCTTTCTTTATTAGCCTAATCAGTAAAAATGAGGGTAAATATTACTTTCTACCTGATAAGATTATTGATTGTGTGAATTAAATAAATTAATATATATGAAATGCTTATAACAGTGTTTTACACGTATTATATGGCCAAGAAATTTAGTTAGCTAGTAAGTTGTTATTTAGCTACCTCTCCACAAACCATATATTACTCTTTAAGTGTATTTTAAATTAGATTAGGTTGAATACCATGAAACTGATGATATTTGACCTTTTTTGATCTATATATTAAAAAGGAATTTTATATAATTCAACCTATTATATAATGGTTTTATCTGTGTATGTGTTTTTCATTGCATATAACTTTTAAATACAAAATAATTTATAAGATTATTAATGCATCAGATCTGCATTATTAATATTCACTGCTTGACAAAATTCCATTTTGTCATCATAACAAAGGTTATATAGGTTTTCTCAACTTCAGGTTCCACTACACTGCTTCTACATTTTCACCATTATAACCAGTGTAGTCATGGACATAATTATATGTACTTTCTTATGCATGAGTGAATTTATATAAAGTAAAACCTAAAAGTGGAATCCTTAGGTTCAACAGTAGGCATCTCTTTCACTTTACTGGGAATAACCAAATTACTTGCCAATGTTTGAACTGACATACATTCTCCTTAGGAATGTATTCATAGTGTGAAGCCCTCAAAAATTGGGAGACTTATTTATTTTGCAAGCCAAAGACATTTCAGTAGAGCCTTAAATGTGTCTCTGAAAGAGATTATCAGGGGAGGATGTTTCCAGAAGAGAAATGTAAAAGTTAAGGAATAATCAAATAAAAATGCTGCAAATGAAAAACATGGTACAGAATACCTGCCATCTGGGCCCAGGTGATTTATAGCAAATTTTTCAAGAAATAGAATTGATTGATATTGGGAACATTTTTGAAGGCAATACTGTGCATTTTGAGGGCTCTTCATTTATATAGATACAAATTTCTGTATGAAATCATATTCCTTCTACCTAAAGGTCTGTAATTTTTCTTGGAGAGTAGGTATCCCTCAACATTTATCTGAGAAATACTTCATTTCTCTTTTATTTTCGAAAAGTATTTTCACTAGACATAGAATTCTATGCTGACTTTTTATTTTAGTTCATTAAAAGTATACTCCTTTGTCTTTCAGTTTGCATGGTTTCTGAGAAGCCCATTGTAATTTTTATCTCTGATCATCTGTAATGTATATTTTTTCATGTGACTTCCCTCAAGAGTGTCTCTGTCTTTATTTAAGCAGTCTGAATAAATATGATGCATCTATGGGTGGTAATTTTCCCTCTTAGTGTTTTCTGAATATCTTGGATTTATATCTGTTGTTATGTTTGAAAAAAAATTGAGCTTTTTTCTTCAAATGTATTCTATTCCATTCTTCACATATTGCAGTTATGCGTATGGTAAAGAACTGGATGATGTCCACATTCTTGGATGCTCTGTGCTGTTGTTGTTTATTTGCATTCTTAGCTTTTTCATTTTTTTTTTCCCTCTTAAGTCAGATAATTTCTATTGACCTATCTTCATGTCATGCATACCTTTGCTTGGCTCTGTCTAGACTACTGATGAGCCTCTCAGAAGTATTCTGCACTGTTTTTGTTTTTGTTTTTTTTCTAGTGTTTTCATTTGATTTTTTTAAAAAGTAGTTTTAATCTCTGCTGGAACCATTCACCTCATCTACTATACTTCCCCATTTCCTTATTATGCCTTTAACATTTTAATTATAATAATTTTAACTGAGAAATTTCAACGTCTGTCATATATGGGTCTGGATTTAATTATTTCTTTATTTCTTGATAAGATGCTTCTTTCTTGCTTTTTTTAAAAGGAGCTATATTGTGTAGGACAGTAGAGACTGAAGTAAATGTATTTTCTACTTAGAGATAAACACACCTTTAGTATGGGATTTGAGTCAGTCTAATTATGAGTTAGAAGAAGTTTGAAGTATTTACTATGGTTACCTTTCTTTTAACACAGGATTTAAAATCTTTGATTCAGGATAGGGCTAGTTTGTCAGGGTTTTTGTTTTTTTTAATTTTTCCGCGATTGCTGCTCCGTCCTCAGGTTTAGATCTTCCCTTTGGACTGTACTTCAGAAGAAAGGATATCTCTTGCAGTTAACCTGTTATTTGATATTTGTTAGTTTTGTGGTTGAGAGCAGAGGGTGTTCTCTGTGGTTCTAATTAAGCCTCTGTCTTTGGCATCAAAGACAGAGTGTTAACATCAAACACTGAGTGTTCCCTTCTCAGTACTACTACCTCTATCTTGGTATATTTCTGATACCAGTAAATATCCCCACCCCTTTGCTGGGGTAAAAAGCTTTTTTACCCGTTCCCTTCTCCTGGCTGCAGTAGATCTTCGCCAGTATCCTAATCATGACTAAGTTTGTTCCCATCCCCACTCCTCTCACATATTAAGGCTTTTGTTTCATCGGAGATTTAGATTAGAGGAGCCAATGTAGAAGAGTTTTGTGACTTTCTGAGGTAGTTGCTGTTTCCCTTCCTAAAGCCTGCCCCATTAAAAAGACTTTTCTAATCATTTAAGTGAGTTGGGTTAATGGAAAAATTTCCACAAGAGTCTGTAGAATGCCTCTATGTTTGCAGCCTCTAGAGGTGTCACCTCCCTTGTCAGTGTGCACTCCGACTCCATTGATATGCCTGTCACCCTTACTGAACTATCTTTCCAGTTCCCGTGTCCTGAACAATTAACCCACAACTTCCAGGTAATATTTCTTTCAGCCACTTGTCTCTTCTTCAGCTTTAGGCCAGTTCTCTGTTCTACTACCTCAGCTGTCTGCTGAGTTTAAGAAAAGTAATAAACTTATTGTTTGCTGACATTTGTTTGTCACTGTTATATGTTACTGAATAACATTCTTCATAGTTCTGTAAGTAAAATGCGTGCCGATGTATATGTTCCCAAGGAAGTAGGAAGTAAAATCACTAAGTAAAATGTGTGCCAATGTATATGTTCCCAAGGAAGAAATTTGGTTGTTGAACATTTGTTTAAGTCATAAAGAAGTGGCAATTTCAGAAAGGTTGAGAATTCATTGCCTACAGTAGCTAATGACAGTAGAAACTATTTTAATTTCCTCCTAGTGTCTGGCTTCTAAGAGTTTTATATGGTTTTTACTCTGTCAAAATAAGTAATTTATTACCTTCTGTCATATACTAGGTCTCAGTTAATACACAGTTATTGATCAAATTGCAATTTACTTTAGAAAATACTTACATTCTTTTTGGGCTAAAATGATATGTTAATAGAATAACTTGATCTTTAAATTCAGGTCATCTTTAGTATATAGCCAAAGGTCATCCAGTTATGAAATCACAATAGAATCAAAAAGAACTGTAAAGTCATTAAAACCCTGACAAGTAACTTGGGAAAAGAAGGTACCTCACTGAATTCTGAAGTATAGATGCCTGATTATATTGTTGATCTTGCCAGGCAAAGGCAGTCACAATTTTTTTTTTATCTGAAGGGACAAGAAAGAAAGCAGGACAAAATTATATAGCCTCATGTGACAGCAAATACAAAATGACTTATTATCGATACCATGGAAAATAGCTATTTTATTTATACTTATATAAAGTTATATGTGTGTATATATATGTTGGGAGAACTTTTGTTAACTTTTATTAACTGGTATTCTAAAAATAATGTATATTCTTGTCTTTTGGGCTCCTCTTGATAAAGGATAGAAGTATTAGAATGGCTGGCACAGGTATAATAGGTCTTTTATTGATTTAGTCTTTTGTTTGTCATAGCTTTAAAGGGTGTTGTCAAAGCTTTGGTAAAGATCTGGATGGGTCTATCTGAACCTTCATAGGCTTAGTCACTATAGTTCTGTCAATATTAGTAGATATTTTAGTTCACAGAAGTTCCAATTGTTTGGGAAGATATTCAATTTAGGTTGTATTTTGACATAAGAATATCAGTAAGTCAATGTCCAAGTTAGCTATGACTTTATTATAAAGAGGGGAGTTCCTGAAGAGTTTCAATGAAGAGACTATCAGGAAAATATTGAGTCTGGCAATTCAATTTGCACAGCATACCCGTCTCTATAAAGTTAGCAGCTGTGCTATCACAAAAAGGGTAAGAACATTATCAGTAAAACATGCGTACCTGAGTGTCTGAGGATTATTAGAGATATCTATGATCTGAATAATTTATTGACTTTGAATCAGAAGTTGAATAACAACGTGAAGTTTTTCAGCTAGTATTTGTGTCAATCAAAAATACGTAGGGTAGAGGAAGATGACCAAATAGATGCCTTCACTGATTGTACCCCTGAAACGAACACCAATTTAACAAGTATCTACACACAGAAAGAACCTTCATAAGAACCAAAAGTTAGGTGAGCAATCACATTACCTGGTTTTTAACTGCATATCACTGAAAGGCACTAAAGAGGGTAAGAAAGTCTTGAATTGCTGACACTACTCCTCCCCCATCCTCTGGCAGTTTCTGTATAGCACAGAGAATCTGTGCACATGGGGGGCAGAGAATGCGACATTGTGGAACCCAGCAGTGAACTCAGAACTGCCCTATCACAGTGGGAAGCAAACTGAACTCAACTTACATCTACCCACCAAGGGAGCATTTGGAAAAGCTCTAGCCAGTGGCCATCCCAACATCAGAACTTAAGTTTCAGCAAGCCTCACCACTGTGAGCTAAAGTGTTCTGGGGCCTTAAATCAACTTAAAACGCAGTCTAGGCAACAAGACTCCAATTCCTAGCACTCCTACTGCTGTGCTGGGCTCAGAGCCAGTGGACATAGAATACCAGCTGGGATGGCTAAGCAAGTACTTGTACTACCCCTCCCTCAACACCAGGAAGCACAACTTGCAGTAATAAAAGTGTCTCCTTTTTTCTACTTGAGGAAAGGGAAAAGTAAAGAAGACTATGTCTTGTATCTTGTATGTCGCCTCAGTCATAGTAGGACAGGGCACAGGACAGAGTTGTGAGGCCATAGCTCTTGGACGACATGTCTAGATACATGCTAGGACAGAAGGCAGCCTGCTGCCTTGAAGGGGAGGATCCAGTCCTGGCAAAATTCATCACCTGCTCACTAAAGAGCTCTTGGGTCCAGAAGAACCAAGCAGAAATACCCAGGTGCCAAACCATGGGCCTTGGGTGAGACTCTGAGATGTGGTGACTTTAGGCACCAACTCAACCACAAGAGTAGAGCACCACGTAGGCTCTTGGGGTTCCCAGTTCTAGGCCTTGGCTCTTGGATAGTGTATTCCTGAACCTACTTTGGACCAGAGGGAAGCCTATTGCCCTGAAGGGTGAGTCCCAGTTCTAGCAGCATTCACCAGCATTCACCAGCAATGATGAGCCCTTGGGCATTAAGTGAATATTAGAGATAGCCTAGCAGTAACCCTTGTGGGTCTCTGGTGGTGGTGGCCATGGGGAGAGGCTTGTCTGCCTGTGACAAAAAGGGAAAAGAGTGGGAAGGAACTTGTCTCATGGGTTGAGTGACAGCTTAGCCATAATAGAATATAGCACCAGGTAGATTTCTAAGGTTTTTGGCTCTAGTCCCTGGCTCACAGACAACATCTCTGGACCCACCTGGGGCCTGGAGGAACTAGCTGCCTTAAAGGGAAGGATATAAGTCTGTTTGGTTTCCCCACCTGCTGATTATAGAGCCCTGGGGCCTAGAGAAAACATAGTCAGTAGCCAAGGACTTGAGCAAGATCCAGGGCTGTGCTGGCTTCAGGTATAACTCGGCAATGTCCCAGTGGAGGTGGCCACAGGGCCGCTTGTGTTCCCCCACCCCCAGCTCCAGGTGGCTCAACACAGAGAGAGAGAGACTGTGTCTGGGAGTAGGTAAGGAAAGAGAACAAGACTCTCTGCTTGGTAATACAGATAATTTCTTTGGGTTTTATCAAACACCACCAAGGTGGTACATCTACAAGTCTGCAAGAACTATAGTGTTACTGAGTTTGGGAAGCCCCCTAATGCAGATATGGCTTATATCACAATGCCCAAGTTTCTTCTAATACCTGAAAACCTTTCCTAAGGAATATGGGCAGAAACAAGTTTGGCTGCAAAAACTACAATAAATACCTAACTCTTCAATGCTCAGACACCGAGGAACATCCACAAGCCTCAAGAACATCCAAGAAAACATGACCTCACCATATGAGCCAAATAAGGCACCAAAGACCAATCCTGGAGAAGGAGAGATAGATGACAATTCAGGCAGATAATTCAAAAAAGTCATTTTGAGCAAACAAAAAAATTCAAGTAACACAGAGAAGCAATTCAGAATTGTATCAGCTAAATCCAACAAGAAATTAAAATAATTAAAAAGAACCAAGCAGAAATTCTGCAGTTGAAAAATGCAATTGACATACTGAAGAATACATAGAAGTTTCTTAATAGCAGAATTGTTGAATTAGAAAAAATAGAATTCAAGACAAATACTATAAAAAGGGACAAAGAGTACTGTTATATAATGATAAAGGGGTCAATTCAGCAGGAGAATATAACAATTGTAAATATATATGAACCCCAAACTGAAGCAACCAGATATATAAAGCAAATGTTCAAACTAAAGAAAAAGTTAGACTCCAATAAAGTAATGGCTGGAGTCTTCAATATCCCACTCTCAGCATTGGACATATTATTCAGACTGAAAATTAAGAAAGAAACATTGGACTTAATCTGCACCATAGATATAATTAACCTAATAGGTATTTACAGTACATTTAACCCAATAGCTAGCTGCAGAATATACATTCTTCTCCTCAGTACGTGAATCATTCTCAAGGATAAACCATATGTTAGGTCACAAAACAAGTCTTCAAACATTCAAAAAATGTGAAATAATATCGAGCATCTTCTCTGACCACAGTGGAATAAAACTGAAAATCAATAACAAGAGGAATTTTGGAAACTATACAAACATATGAAAATTAAACAATATGCTCCAGAATGACCAGTGGCTAATAAAATAAAAAGAAAAATTTTTAATTTGTTGAAACAAATGATAATTGAAACACAATATACCCAAACCTATGGGATACAGTGAAAACAATACAAAGTTTATAGCTACAAGTGCCTACATTAAAAAAATTTTGTTTTCAAACAAATAATCTGATGATGCATCTTAAAGAACCAAAAAAGCAAGAGTAAATCAAACCCAAAATGAGTAGAAGAAAAGAAATAATAGAGATCAGGGCAGAAATAAATGAAATTGAAACAAAGAAACAATACCAAAGATCAATAATGTGAAAAGTTGTTCTATTTTTTGGAAAAAGATGAACAAAATTGACAAATCTTTAGCCAGACTAAGAAGGAAAGAGAGAAGGCATAGATAAATAAAGTCAGTGATGAAAAAGGAGACATTACTACTGATACTGCAGAAATACAAAAGACATTTACTGGCTGCTATGAATAACTATATACCAATAAATTGCAAAATCTAGAAGAAGTGGATAAATTTCTAGAAATTTACAATCTACCAAGATTGAACCATGAAGAAATCCCAAACCAGAACACACCAATAACAAGTAGTGATAACAAAGCTGTAATAAAAAGTTGTCCACAAAGAAAAGTCTGGAATCCAAGGGCTTCCCTGCTGAATTCTACCAAATATTTGAAGAACTAGTACCAAGTCTACTCAAACTATTCTGAAAAATAGAGGAGGAAGGAGTACTTCCAAACTCACTCTACAAGGTCAGTAGTTTCCTGATAACAAAGCCAGACAAAGACACACCAAAATAATAATAATAATAATAATAAAAATAAAGAAAACTTCAGGTTGGTATCCATAATGAATATTGATGCACAAATCCTCAATGAAAGACTAGAAAACTGAATTCAACAACACATTAAAAAGATGATTCATCATGACCAAGTGGGATTCATTCCAAGGATGTTAGGATGGTTCAACATTTGTAAATCAATCAATGTGATACATTATGTCAACAGAATGGAGGGCAAAAACCATATGGTCATTTTAATTTATGCTGAAAGAGCACTTAATAAAATTCAGCACTCCTTTGTGATTAAACACTTTTAAAAAACTGGGTATAAAAGCAATTTAAGACCTCAAATTGTTAAACTACTAAAAGAAAAAATTGGAGAAACTCTCCAGGACATTGGAGTAGGCAAAGATTTCTTGAGTAATACTTTACAAGCACAGATAATCAAAGGGGGAAAAAAAAACAGGTAGTATCACATCAAGTTAACAAGCTTCTTCATAGCAAAGAAAACAATCAACAAGGTGAAGAGACAACCCACAGAATGGGAGAACATATTTGCATACTATCCATCTGAAAAGAGATTAATAACCAGAATATACAAGGAGCTCAAACAATTCTGTAGTAAAAACAAAATCTAATACTCCAATTAAAAATGGGCAAAAGATCAGAATAGACATTTCTAAAAAGAAATATTAATGCAAATGGAAAATAGATATATGAAAAGGGGCTCAACAACACTGAGCATCAGAGAAATGCAAATCAAAACTGCAATGAGATGTCATCTCACTCCAGTTAAAATGGCTTTTATCTAAAACGCAGGAAATACGAAATGCTGGCATAAATGTGTGGAAAAGAGAAAACTTGTACACGGCTAGTGATAATGTAAATTAGTACAACCATTGTGGAGAACACTTGGTGGTTCCTCCAAAAACTAAAATTAGAATTACCATATGATCCAGCAATTCCACTGCCAGGTTTATATAAAAAAAAAAAAAGGAAGGATATCAGAATATTGAAGATATATCTGCACTCTCATGTTTGTTGCAGTATTACTCACAATAGCCAAGATTTAGAAGCAACTTAAGTGTCCATCAACAGGCGAATGGATAAAGAAAATGTGGTACATAAATACAATGGTATACTATTCAGCCATAAAAAAATAATGAGATCCTGTCATGTGCAACAACATAGATTGAACTGGAGATCATTTAGTGAAATAAACCAGGCAGAGAAAGATAAACATGGCATGCTCTCACTTATTTGTCAGATCTAAACATTAAGACACTTGAACTCATGGAGACAGAGAGTAAAAGAATGATTACCAGAGGCAAGGGTAGTAGTGGGATGCGGGGGAAGTCGGAATGGTTAATGCATTTGAAAAATAGTTAGAATAATAAGAACTAGTATTTGATACCACATCAGGGTAACTATAGTCAATGATAATTTAACTATACATTTAAAAATAACTAAAAGAGACTGGATGCAGTGACTCAGGCCTGTAATCCCAGCACTTTGGACAGCCAAGGTGGGCAGATCACAAGGTCAGGAGTTTGAGATCAGCCTGGCCTACATGGTGAAACTCTATCTCTACTAAAATTATAAAAATTAACCAGGTATGGTAGCACACCACCATAATCTCAGCTACTCCGGAGGCTGAGGCAGGAGAATTGCTGGAACCCTGCAGGCAGAGGTTGCAGTGAGCTGAGATCATGCCATTGCATTCCAGCCTGGGCAACAGAGTGAGACTCTGTTTCAATAAATAAATGAATGAATGAATTAATTAATTAATGAGTGCAATTGGATTGTTTGTAACATAACTGATAAGTTATGGAGGTGATCAATGTCCCATTTATCTTGATGTGATTATTATACATTATGTACCTATACCAAAGTATCTTATATACCCCATGAATATAATGTATACCTACTCTGAACCCACAAAAATTAAAAGTGAAGAATAAAATTTTATTTTATATATACATGCACACATGATTGTCCTTTATTTAGATAAAATTCTTCTCGTAAGTTTAAAAATAAACAGAAAATTTGGAATTGAGTACTGAATTTCCCCTGGGTCATCCTTATTGATTACCAGATTTTTAAAATAAATTCTTTTGTGTGTGTGTGGGTACGCGTTAGGTGTATATATTTATGAGGGTACATAAGATGTTTTGATAGAGGCATACAATATGAAATAAGAACATTATAGAGAATGGGATTCCCATTGCCTTAAACATTTTACATTTGAGCTACACACAATTCAGTTACACTCATGATATTATAAAATGTACAATTAAGTATCATTGACTATAGTCACCCTGTTGTGCTATCAAATAGTAGGTCTTCTAGCTATTTTTTTGCACCCATTAATCATCATTGGTCAATTATATTTTCTGCTTATGGTATACATTGGTTTCTTTAGGGAGAAACTCTATCCTATGATGTTTTGATTGGGTTGGAAGCGTTCAGTTATTTTTAGTTGTAAGGACTTCAGTTTATTCTAGATCCTATTCTATTTTTGTCTTAAGATTCTGTCAACATATTCAGTCACTAAGAAAACTATCTAACAAAGGGACCATTTTTCATTTGAGTTTTGCTTGATTATTAAATCCCCTATTTCTGGTTAAGGCTGTTTACAGAAAAGTAAAAAAGTGGGAAGTAAACATGTTCCCATTTGCTTTAGAATCTACTCCTTAGTATCATGTACAGTTGTTGAAGAGCCTATCCTTAAAGGTTCCAATGGACAGACCCTTTTCTTCCTTGCAGGATTTTATTAGATGTGTTATCCTGTTTTCACACTGCTAATTAAGACATATCCAAGATTGTGTAATTGATAAAGAAAAAGAGGTTTAAAAGACTCACAGTTCCACATGGCTGGCGAGGCCTTGCAATCGTGGTAGAAGGCGAAAGAAGAGCAAAGGCATGTTTTACGTGGTACCAGGCAAGAGAGCATGCGCAGAGGAGCTGCCCTTTATAAACCATCAGATCTCCTGAAACTTATGCTCTATCACTGCAACAGCACAGGAAAAAAACCTGCCCCCACAATTCAATTACCTCCCACTGGGTCCCTCCCGTGACAGGTGGGGATTAAGGGAGCTCCAATTCAAGATGAGGTTTGGGTGGGGACACAGCCAAACCATATCATTAGTTAATGTAATCTATTTTCATCAGAAAGATTATGAAGATAGTTATCAAAAAACCTCATTCATCATCTAAAGCTTTCTAAACCCTTCTGGTTTTCTGTACAATCTGAGATACATCATTGACCCACAGTGTTTTTCCACCTCTGCCTTTTCCAACACGATTTATGCATACAGAATTATTTGTATTATGAACTAATTGATTTAGCTCAGGGAGCCCTGTCATGAATAAGTTTAAAATATTTATCTTGATTCCTAAAGCAATTCTTTAAAAAAAAAACGCAGATTACCTAATAGAAGGCAGAAAATGAGTAGTAAGGTAACTAAAAACAGATGGAATGTATAGAAAACAAATAGCTAGATAGTAGACTTAAGCAAATCAATATTTGCAGTAAATGTAAGCAGGTTAAGCACCCTAATTAAAAACAAGATACCATCAGTCATGAAAAAAACGCAAGACCCAGCTATGATGTTCTTAGAAGAAAGACATTTTAAATACAAAAAGACAGAAATGTGAAAGTTAATGATGAGAAAAGATATTTCATATAGAACGTAAGCATATGGAAGCTATACACAAAGTAGGCTTCACTACCAGGCATATTATCAGACATAAAGAGTAATACTTCACAAGGAGAAAAAAGTCAATTCATAAAGAAGACATAATTTTTAGAATTTGTATTTGTTCTGTCCTTCAATTCAGCCCATTTATATTTACATTCTCTTATTGTTCCCTTAATCCTTTAATCAATATATACACACATAAGTATGGTTTCTTTGTGAATTCTATTCTTCATGCACTTGGGATTCTAATCCTTTGTTCTGTCTCAATTTCCTTTTATTTTTGTGTTGTCTGCTTCATGCCTGCAGATTTTCTCTCTTATGACAAATACAATTCTTTATTTCTCATGGAAATTTTTGTCATCTTGCCTTAGCCAGATTTATGCTTGTGTAGGCTAAATTAAAGCATTCGTTTAAATTTCAACATCCCTTTCTCTTAGGGACCCAAAACTTCATTTACTTTTTTCACTGTGGTCACTGAAAGCCAAGTCCTTAACATTCAGCTCGATAACCAGTTCTTCCCAGTTCTTTTTATAGTAACTTTTACACCATGTTACCAAGATTAAAATAAAGAGAAAACAAAGCAAAGTGGCAACATAAAAGGTCCAAGAATTAAGATTTGAGACACTTCAAATTTAAGGTGGTGAAGATGGGAATGAAAAGCAAAGAAGAGAAGAAAAAAATGGAGAGGTGTCATTTCCTTCAATCCAAGACTAATTCTTTCTTATTTTTTCTCTTTTATCCCCTGGATATCATGGCTTTCTATCTTTTCAGGAAACTCACAGTATTGAGTATCCTTTCTTGTATTGGCTACCTCTTTCTATGTTATTTGTGTTCTCCCTCAATACAAAAATAAGCTGAAATTTCTTCCAATATTTAGTTACTTAGCATTCCTAGAACTGGGAAAGTAACAATTGAACACAGATCTAAAGGATAAATTGAAATAAACTGGACAAAGGGCAAGGGGTGCAGGAGAAAATATGCAAACCTCTTGTGTAAAGGCCTGTGGTGGGAGGAGTGAATATCTTACTTGTTTCAAAGCACTGAAAGAAGAGCAGCAGGCTGGAAAGGTGAGATCAAAGGGAAATGCTACATTCTATGAGATTGAAGAAAGAGACACAGGTTGCGTCACTGGGGCCTTGTCAATCATGTTATGGATTTTGTACTTTATCCTGATGGCAAAAGAAAACAATTGAAACATTTTTAAGATTTTATTTTTAATTGAAAAATAAAAATTGTATATATTTATGTGGTACACTGTGATATCTTGAAATATGTTTGCAAAGTGGAATGAAGGCATTTAAAAGAGATTAACACAATCATACTAGAATTTCAAAATTATCTTTAAAATGAGGGATTGCAGAAGAGATCCTCTTCTTGCATAGTCTCTACATTGTTCCTCAAATCTCGTGTACCAACTTCCTATTGCTACCGTAAATTTTTACTATAAATTTGGTTGCTTAATACAACCCATATTTATGATCATACTGTTTTGGAAGTCAGAAGTCGAAAATGGGCTTCACTGGGCTGAAATTAAGGTGTTAGCAGGGCTGTGTTCTTTATTAAGGCTCTTGGAAAGGATCTGTTCCCTTGCCTTTTCTTTTTTCTTTTCTCAATTTTTTAAATTGCATTTTAGGTTTTGGGGTACATGTGAAGAACATGCAAGATTGTTGCATAGGTACACACATGGCAGTGTGATGTGCTGCCTTCCTCCCCATCTCCTGTATCTGGCATGCTCTCTCCCCAACTCCCCACCCCCCCGCTGTCCCTCCCCTATTTCCCCCCTATAGACCCCAGTGTGTGATGCTCCCCTCCCTGTGTCCATGTGTTCTCCAACGCCCTTGCCTTTTCTTGATTTTTATATTGCTGGCATTTCTTAGCTCATGTACTTTTCCTCCATCCTTAATGCCAGGTGCATATATCTTCAAATTTCTTTCTGATTCTTACCATCTGCTTCCATCATCACAGCTCCATCTCTCTTACCCCTTTACCTGCCTCTTATAAGAACACTTGTGATTATTTTGGAGCTATATAGATAATCCTATTTCAAGATTCTTAACACATCTGAAAAATCTCCTTTGTCATATAAGGTAACATGTTTGTAGTTTCTGGGGATTAGGATGAGCGTCTTCAGGAAGAAGAAACATTTTTCTGTCTACAACATCTTTTTTCATAAATTTAACCGCAGTTTGTAACTATAGGATTTTGTGGTTATCGCACAATTATCTTCTCCTCTAAACCATAAACCATGACGCTAGGTCTCCAATTTATAGTACTTACCTTTGTATGCCCAGCACTCACTACCATAGTGTCTGGATCTTAATCAGTGCTCAGTAAGATTGAATGAAGCTGTAGATTGAATGAATAAATGAGTAAATATCTTAAAAGTAAGATTAGTTTATCCTGGAAGCAACGGATACTTTAGTTCAAATGTTTTTGTACATCTCTACAGGGATGTTTAATCACATCAGCATAGCTATAGTCAACCTCACCTACTTTAGCCCTGTGTTTACCTTTAGTCCACATTCAACTGATTAATTACATGCAGAAGTATTGATTACCCATTTAGAGGCTTTGTGCTTCCAACTCTGTGCCATGAGTGATAGAACTAATTGCCTAATTATAACTATTCTTGTAATATTCTGTATTATAAAATGTCAATGACTGAAATCATTACTCTGTGATGTAACTAAACCAAGTATTACTTATCGTTATTTTATTACATAATTCAATTGTTTTAGAAATTGTTAGCTTTCTAATTTCTAAGACAAACTACATTTTCTGACACTATCTGTTTTAGTGTTATATCAAAATGTTTGCTGATTTCGTTTAAAATATGCAAGCTTGAAGGTTTCTGAAATATAACCTATATTTCTAAACTTTGCAAAAGAAAAAAAAATTATAATGTATTCTCCATCACTCAAGTACATGAGTCATCACTGATCTCTCCTTTTTATATTACCTTCATATAAGACCAATCACCCAATTCTCTCAAATATTTCTTATGCCATTTTCTTCTCTATATCCCTCCTTTGGTTCATATCCTGATTATCTCTTACGAGAATACTGTAATAGTCTATGAACTGGCTTCCTAAATTCTTGAGATGCCCCATTATATAACCTTTCTGTATATAATGTAGGCTACTTTTTCCTCTTTAGGAAGTGTTCTTCAGCATTAGGATATTTATTACTTTTAATTAAATAACATTAAAAAAATAGAAAGCCTTACATGTCAAATAGAGTTAGATTCCAGTCAAATAGAAGTGGATTGCAGATTTTTAATTAATGAAATCAGGTTTTTGTTTTTTGGCATCCAAAATACTGAAAGAATTAGACAAACTTAGCAGATTTTCAGTTAATGAAATTAGGTTTTTGGTTTTTGGCATTCAGGCTAAACATTAAGAAAAAAATATATATATATATATATATTAATGTTTATATATAAACATGATATAGATATACATGTGTGTGTGTGTGTGTGTGTGTGTGTGTGTGTGTGTGTGTATATATATATATATATATATATTGCTTTAATCATACATGGCAAATATATAACAAATAGGCCTTAACTTACAATGAGCAGTCTGAAGTTTGAATCTATACCTCTCTATCAACTGTGTATGTGTGATGCTGGATATATTGTTTATCTGCCAATTCTCAATTCTCGTGTCTGTGAAATCATTGATAAAAATGAAATTGGTGTAATATTAAATATATCTCAGCAGACACTTAGGCTTTTGAAGAGTACTCTTGTCCTTGGTTTGGCTTAATCCAAGATATGATGAACATGTAAGAGAATGGCTATGCCATACATGTGAACTAAATATTTGAAGCAGGACCTTTGGACTACCAGAATTTCTTGTCTCTAGTTTTCCCCTCTGTCTTTCCATTGCCCTTTCTGAGTGATATTTATAAATTGATTTTATTTAGCCTTTTGTTTTGTTTTGTTTTGAGACAGGGCTTGCTCTGTCACCCAGGCTGGAGTACAGAGGCACAATCTCTGCTCACTGAAACCTCTTCCCACTGGGCTTAAGCGAGCCTCTCACCTCAGCCTCCGGAGTACTGAGACCACAGGTGTGCACCACCATGTCTGGCGAATTTTGCCGCTTTATTTTTATTTTTATTTTTGTGATTTCACCATGTTGCCCAGGCTGGTCTCCAACTCCTGAGCTCAAGCAATCTGCCTGTCTCAGCCTCCCAAGTGTTAGGATTATAGCCTTTTAATAAAACCCCTCAATTAACTTGGGAAATAATACAAACCCCCTTTTTTGTGGCATCCAGGGTGGTTCCTATTTACCTTTCAAAATTTATCTCATACTCTTCTCTTCTATATGATATTCTGAGAAAATGCAAGTATTTAAAGCACCTCAGTGTTTTCTTTTTGGTACTTTCACATCTCATCACATAAAATTTCCTCAGCTTAGGATTCTTTTTTGTTTGTTTCATATGGATTTGTGTTTCTCCTTGAAGCCTTTGATCAGTTTTGCTTCTCTTCTGAAAAATCTTTTCAGACTGACAGTTTGAAGATGTGCCTAAGCAGTACTGGTTATGATTTATTTTGTGCTAACACTGTATCTCATAACACAGGGCATAGTGTATTTCATTTTTGTGTTGGTTTTCATTCATAATTAGACCCTAAAGCACTGGGTTATGGAAGGCACATGTATATATTGTGTCCATGTACCTAGCACAACATTTGACACACAGTATTCAGTAAATATCTCTTGAAAAAGAAAAAAAGAATTCCGTGCTTAGGTCTAGGCTGAGTATGGTCTAGTTTTGAGGTTTTGATAGTTTCAGGCAGGGGAGTAAAGTATTAGAAGACTGTAAGTAAGATCACCTTTTGAGGAACAAGATATTTTTTAATGGGATTTTAAATAATTTATAGAAATAATTCAGTCAATGGTCTTTTTATTTAGATAAGTTAAAAGATTTTAAAAGGCTTACATTTTGTAATTTGACTAAGGCCAGCATATGGAAATGTTTTGTTGAGATGAAGGAGGTTTTTTGCTTGTTTGTTTGCCTAAGGAGGAGGAAAGTTCTGATAAGTGGGCTGCACCATGAATGAATATAAAAAGACATATTTTCTAAAACCAAGACGCTTTAGATGTCAGTCTTTTAATTTAGAGAAGGACAGGTCCACCATGTTTCTATGTTTAATGCTTAGAGTAGTTTCGTCTCATCAGAGAGGTGACAATTTTCACTCCAGGCCCGTTTTATACAGAGTCAAATGAAGCACAGAATTCTTGAAGCATGTTAGTTTTCCCATGGGAGGATTCAGTATCTTTTCATTTTATTGGAGGTAGATTCATGAGGGCATTTGCCTTATATATGTAGAGTAATATATTTCCTTGGAATCAGAATCAGTGTTGGGACCCAAGTTGGAACAGATAACAGCTTGCATGTTTCTGTTTTTACTTATTCTGGTACAGACTTCTCATATGAAATGTCTTGTTTATTCAAAAACTAAGCAATATAATTGTCAAATTGGAACATATTTTTATAAAGACATCTAAAATACTGAAAGAATTAGACAAACTTAGCAGATTTTCAGTTAATGAAATTAGGTTTTTGGCATTTGGGCTAAACATTAAGAAAAAAATATATATATATATGGCTGTAGTCATAGATGGCAAATATATTACAAGGGACATAGGCCTAAACTTACAATTAGAAATATCAAGTTTGAATCTATACCTCTATATCACCTGTATGTATGACACTGGGTATATTGTTTACTGATTCTCAGTTCCTGTGTCTGTAGAATCATTGACAATAATAAAATTGGTATAAGATTAAATGTACATATAGAACTTATAAAAAGCTGATGTCTTATAGAAGTAAATTATAATTCTCTTAGTAGAATATTCATAAAAAATTAAAAATTCAAAACTCTTATAGATCAGGGCTGGTGTACAGCATACATTATTGTTTGATAGAGCCTATTCTAGCTGTTGAGTATGTAAGCCATACAGATTGCTAAATACTGTTAATATCAATCTTCTTATAGAAGGTTTTGCTTCCTGTTTTACAAGTGTTCAATGAGAAGTAGTTGAATGTTGCTCACCTTCAATATAAGGATTTCAAAGTTCTTACAGGTTAGATTATTATAAAGTAAATGAGCTGAATTCAGAGATTCTAAAAAAATAACTGCTGTTGGTAGTCAGAACTTCACTGGTTTTACAGTAAACCAATAGAAGTAAATGAGATAATATATGTGGGACCTCTTGTAATCTGCAAACAGCTATACAAACAATTATGTGTGTATAAATATATATATGTATATGGAATGTGAGTTTATCTGTATAAAAATCTTTAGGGTAACTTTTACAAATTAGCTATAATATATTTATTTTAGATGGATCTTCAACTTGCAGTGTCTTTGAGTTTTTATCAGCTATATTCAAAGAAGCATCTCTAAGTAGTTGTTCCAGTTACTTAACCTTGTCAGTATAAAATATACCATGAGCTAAGATTTACTAAGATTTCTCTACAGTACTTATCTGTTATAAGACTGAAATACTAGATGAGTAAGATACTGAGGAAGAATGACCTCCATGACTCAAGACTGTAGTTTGAAATGCCAGTACAGAAAACTTGAACATGTGGAGAATGTAACTTGACTTCATAAAGGTTTGTTCAATTGCCCAAGTGTTGTATTTCAGCATTTTAAAATCTGTTTGTGAAATATATTTTTAAAAATCATGTGTGGTTGCAAACATGCTGGAATAAGCCAGTCTGTGTGTGATTGATTGTGTGTGTGTGTGTGTGTGTTGCACATGAGAGAGAGAGAGAGAGAGAGAAGAACTAGTATATTTTTCTTGGACATGAATAACTATAGTTATATTTTTTATTATCTTATGGATTTAGTTAAAACTTTATTTTGTCCTATAAAACTAAGACATTATTTTCACTTTTGGACCATGAGCCTAAAAATGTTCAAGACACAATGGAGTGGTCAAGGGAGTGGCAACTGAAGAAATTTTATTTTCACTGAAATCACTTCTAAAGAAATTAGAGATTCTCTTAAATAGGGCTCAATGACAGAATATAGTTACCATATGCTGGACATTGGAATACATGGTATAATTATGTTATTTTTTATAGTTATCACTGGTGCCCTGTGAAATGGTATAATTAGCTCAATTTTACATATGAGAAAAGGCTTAAAATATAAATAAGTTATCTAAAGCCTCATGGATAGGAAGTGGCAGTACCACTTCTTACACTCTGTCATCCATTTTTTTCCATTATTTTCATCTTTAGGTTAAATAATGTAGGCCATAATCATAAATAAAACCTTGCAAATACTCTCAGCACTTTGAATCCTTCCTTTCATTCCATTCCAACAGAATAAACCCAATGACTTGATTTATTCAACCATGCAATTGAAAGCTGAAGTTCTGAACAAAACAAGATATTTAAATCACTATGAACAATAAGTTTTTTAATCTGGGATACATCAAACATCATTGGTTTATGCCATTAATTTCTGATTTAATACCCAAAGCAGATGTGTCTGATTGTTGAATCTAATTTGTGTGTCTGTGCTTTTGCTGCAAGGGAGGCTGGAAAAGCTATCATAAGAACAGAGCTCTCTGTGACATGCCATAGAGTCCTTTTAGCTTGTTTAAAAAAAAAGAGGGAAAGAAGGAAGAAAGAAAGAAAAATGGAAAGGAAAGAAGGGAGGAAGGAAGGAGGGAGGGAGAGAGGTAGGGAGGGAAGGAAGGGGAGGAGAGGAGAGGAAAGAAAGAAAGGGGAGGGGAGTGGAGGGGAAGGAGGAAAATGAGGGAGGGAGGAAAAGGGAAGAAGGAAAGAAATCAAATAATAATAGCCAACTCTCAGAATGTTTGGGAAGGCCAAAAGAACTAACTGTGAATGTTACATAGTCAGAAAATAAAATTAACACACTTTTGCATTGTGAGGTTATTCTAGTGAGATGATACTGTTACTGATTGCTACTTAACACTTCTCTAGCTCAGAACTGGGAACCAGATGCTCTATTTCAGTTGCCTCACAGAAGTTTACATATGTCTACATCTGCCAACAGGCTTACAAAAATATTTGATCACTACAGACCTAGATTTCACCTCATATGCAACCAAGACTTATGTGAAGTTATAAGACCTGTAGAATCTGGGTTATATACTTGCGTCATAGTTGTAAGAAAGTATAAGGAATATACTTTTTAGTTTCACAGCTTCTAAAATAGAGGACGACCATATATAAGCCCACTAAAATGGAAGTAAAGCAAATAAACCTACAGTTTCCATCATAAATGTAATAGATATTTTTAGGTTCTAATGAAAGCTACTTTCCATCAAGACGTAGAAGGTATTTCCTGAACACAAGAATATGGTTCAAATGCTAGACAGATTCAAAATGATAAATGTTCACGAGAGTGAGAGGAGTGAGGCACTCACCCAGTGTGCAAGATTTAAGGACGCACCAAACAAAATTAATATAAAGTCTGCTTTAATGTCATATCAAAAAATTAAATATATGAAAAATGGTCATAATAAACAAAAGGTCCAAATTTTAAGTAAAGGATTGGTACCAGTGCCATGTGTGCCATACTGGGGCTAAGGCAAAATGGAGAAGTCAGTAATACTGATCCTTCCTTTAGTGCCTTGCCCAGCCTTGAATGGGGATAGCCCTCCCTTAGTCCACTGTATTCTGAAATGTGGCTGCAATAGCACCACGAGTGTATATCACTAGCTTTGCCACTGCAGTGAAAAAGAATTTCTTTTCTGTCATATGTATGTGAATCACACAGAATATACTGATTGATTCTATTTGGGTCATTGTGCATTTGTGAACCAAGCCCTTTGACGAGAGGGATGGGGACACTCTGAGCAACCCCCTTTGGACTCCAAGACTAATAACCTCCTCTGGGACATGAGGTAGTGGGAGAAATTCCCCAAAGCAATAGAAGAAGAGGAATGTAGAAGCATAGTGGGCACAGAAAAGGTTAACGTGACAGTTTAATGTGTCCAGATTACTGTGAGAACCGCTGTTCTGCCCTTTTCATCTCTGATTCTTGCCTCCTACTCTCTATCCTTCATATAGTATCCAGATCAATCTTTAAAATGCAAACCTGATTCCATATTTCAGCTTGCAAACCCCCATACTGCACTTAAGGTATGATACCAAAACTTCGCATGATCAAGTAAACCTGCATGACCTTGCTTCAGCATTACTTCTAAAGTTTTTGTTTATTCCACACCCCACCCACTTGCTCACTCTGCTTTGTCTCTCTATGATGTTCCAGTGCAGTGACTTCTTTCATATGTCAGGAATTCACACATGCTTCTCACCTAGATAACTACTTATACTTGACATCGGAGTTTAAAAATCACCTCCTCAGCTAAGTCTTCTCTGACACCCTAATTTAAAATTATGTTGTTTCTTACTCATAGCACTTATCATATTTCATAGTTAGATAATTATTTTCTGGGATGATTTTATGTACCCATCCTCCACCCCCAACCTTACTAGATTCTGAGGACAATAATAGTAGACATGTAACTGTTTTATTGAATTATATTTCCTTATCTCCCACCTTTGTATGCTGTCTGGCACATAGCAGGTGCTTAGTAATGTTTTTGTTGACTCAGAATAGAATAGAGTCCCTGTTGCATATAGAATGGACTTCTTTCCTGCTTACTTCCAAGGCTAATTTTCTGTCATTTTTATTTTTCTTCTTTAGGCCATCATTATTCCTCCCATAAATTATCTTTTGGTTAAGTTAGCCAGAATTGGCTTATCACCAAAGACACAGCCTTAAGTGTTATAATTCCCAGTAGGGAATTGAGAAATTTTTTTAGAAGTAGGTTGAAGGCAATAAAGGGCTCCTTCTCCTTCTCAGCGTTCTCTTTGGCCCCTTCATCTCTGCTTTCAAGTGTTTCCCTAATTCTTGATTAGAATACCTCCAACACCTTAGCCAAGATCCCAAAACTAATCACAATACAGACAAGTTTTACATCTTCAAACCTCTAGGACCCAAGTGAGTTACATGCTGCTTTCTAAATGTGCTATATCACCTTGGTCTCTTGACATTGGCACATTTTGCTCTTCGGTTTAGAAAGCCCTTGTGATGTGGCAGAACCCACTCATTCACTTCATCCACTGGTTGACTTTTCACTTATCCTTTGGGTCTCAGATTAGGCATCTCTTCTGGGAAGGCTTTTCTCTTTGCATCCAGAGATTGTTTGAGGTGTCCCTCTAACATATTCCTCTAGCCTTTTGTACTTTTCTCGATTATGGTACTTGCAAAGTATGTAATTGCCTGTATGCTTGTTTTCTCCTCCCATAGTCTCCCGTGGACTCCACTGTACACATTGTATTCCCAGTACTTCAGAGCCTGGTACATTATAGGGATCCATTAAATACCTATGCACTACGCAAAGTAGGAAAACAAAACTTTCAAATGTCCTCAGTGCCAACTTACCTATTTGGCCTTTTATTTTTTGCAACACATGGGCATGCACACACAGACACACACCACACACACACAATGCACAGATGCACAGCTTGGAATTGCCAATATTGGCTTGGCCTGTGTTTCCTTCCTCCTTGCCTCTTGTTCCTCCACAGTCAGCTATTGATGGAGGGATAATTTATCATATGCTTTCAGCAAAATACCTACCTATCAACCAGATAGGTGGGTGTTCTCATAGATTCTAACCCATGCCTAACACACACATCCTGCTGACTGTAGTATCAGGGTGAAGACCCATTTAGTATAGTTGGTTGGGAGGATGGGGAGAAATAAACTTAAGAAATTCAAAGATTTTGGTGATAGAGTTTTAGATTAAAAAGGAAAATGCAGAAAAGGCCCTGAAAGAAGGCAATGCAAAGTACCTTGAGGTTATATATGTACCAACCTAACAAAAAAGTATTGTAATAAATGCACATATTTCAACTTTTCACCCAGAATATCTCCATATTCTTGCAAAGTCTTCATCAAGACTTTTATCTGTATTACAGAACTGCTTCCAAATATGTCAACTTTGGTTCTGTCTCTCTCTGAAAGTAATTGAAGATTTGATAACGTGACATTTAGTAGCATGTCCCTTATCCTGTATTTTCTTATCTTGTACTTATAATAACTTTCTAATAAAATGTATTTATCAAATTTTAATATTAATTCAGTATTGTTTCATTTATTTTTCATTGAAGCAATGTAATTAAAGGACCTATGGAAATGCCATTCCTTTTAATGAAACTGTTAAATATTAAATTTTAGAAAATTTAATGTCTTTGCTGGTATATTGATGCCAAAGTGGACCAACTCTAAGCTCATCCAGTAATTTAGAAATTCTATTTCTTTACTTTTTACACAATAAGAAATAAAAATACTGAGTCAGAAATATCCACCTAATGCTTTCTAGCATCAAAGTAGGATAATTGACCGTATTTTTAAATCAGTGGCATGAGAATTACAGTATTTGAAATCAGCTTTATGTTGATTTTAGTCATTAAAAATGTGCTATTATTTTTAATTATTTTATTTCCCTAACTTATCTATGACATAGATGTAAATGTCATAGATAAAAATGTCATATATATGACATTTATATATATAAAAGGTTATATATATATTTTATATATAATATATATAAATGTCATATATATTATATATATGTAATATATATATAAAGGTTAATCCTAAGTAAAACAAAATGACTCTGGAATTAGTGGTCGAAATTTCAAACAGATAAAGAAAAAATTTCCAACTTCTCTCTTCATCAAAAGAATCTACAGTAAAGTGCTTTGACTCCCCTCCCTTTCTGATCTCTTCATTTTATCCTTGGGACTGCTTATGTATTTTGTAGCACTGAATCTTCTTAGAATAGTAAAATGTGTCAGAACCATGCTAATATTGTAGAAATCCCTTGAAAAATATTCTCAGTAAAATATACAATAGAATGTCTACACTTTCAAAACCACTTTAATTCTGACTGATATCATGCTGGTAAACAGAGTAAAGACATAAAATATCCTATCTAGTACCATTAATCTTATAAATAGACTCTGAGTGAATAGTATGTTATTAGTGTTATTTGCTGACAGATACCAGAACTGGCCAGCCACTTAAATTACTTCCAACTAGTTATCATTCCAGGGCATTTCTCTTTGCTCAGCCAGAGCATTTTAGGATATATGGCTTTTTTACCAAAAATGTAATAGAAATATATAAACAGTTGGAATGACCCAATATTCCTTTCAAGTATTATGACTCCTAAAGAGTTGATATAGGTTTCCAGATCACTGCAGTTTTTCTTCTTTTACTTTACCCTTGAGCAGTGAGAGTTAACCTTGAATACAGGAACACTCAATATGTCAAAAAGCCTCAGAATGTTTCAATTGTTTTCCATGCTTGCAGTTTAATTCTTAGCCTGATGTTTTCCAGCTAAGCCAACCACCCACAATAACCAGTGAGCTTGGGATGAGGCAGCAACAATGCGGACTCTCTGTGATGTTTCTTCACTGTGAGTT
This sequence comes from Sapajus apella, assembly GCF_009761245.1. NCBI lineage: Eukaryota > Metazoa > Chordata > Mammalia > Primates > Cebidae > Sapajus > Sapajus apella. The sequence continues at coordinate 11,853,413 of NW_022436952.1, read as the reverse complement.
CTGTAATATGATGTAAAGATGAGATTTCTGACAAGGTGGTCCCTTGGACAGCAGGAACTTCTTTGAGATATTGGCTGAAATGAATAGAAATTGCATTCAAATTTCACCACAGTGCAACTTTTGGCAGAATGATATTCAATGTGCATGTTTCAGAAAATAGTAATGTTATCTTGTTCACTGACTAAGGAACTTGGTAATTTTTACTTTTCTCTTTTCATTGAGAACTATTTGGATATTTTAAGTATATTTTTCATATAGGTGTAAGTAGGATGGTATAGGACTTTGTAAAAAGATAAGGTGAGATAATTGTGTGGGGGTATTTAAGGGTGAGAGACAGAGAGTGCAAGAGAATGAAATTAAAATTTGATGATAGTTAAGTCTCAGGAGCAAGTATTATCTCAGGCTTTATTCCTAATGCTTTATATACATATAACTACATGAAATAAACAGCTTTGTTATCTTTAATAGAGGAGAAATGGAGAACTGAGGATACCAAACATCATGCCCAAAGTCATCTAATTAATTGCAAAGTCTGCACAAAATCAATGCAGTCTGACTTTAGTACTGATGTGCTAAGTTCAGTGTTTGTATATAAAGTTGTATTTTGTGATTTTTTTCTGAAAGGTTGTGTTTTACCATGGAAAGATTGCAGACTTGCAGTTCATTTAAAAGCCCCAGAAGGCAGAAACATCAGCAAGAATCTTTTGAAAAGAATCCTCAGATGGGGACACTACTACTAGAATGACTGAGCACGGTCTACCTCTTTCTTTCCTACATTTGCTCATGATTCAGTGTCCTAGCAGAGAGCAGCACTCAGCCAATCTTAGATCAGCAGCCTGTTCCTGGTATGTGCCAGTCAGTGAGAAGAAGGAACTTCCATTAAGGAGTCAAGGACCTTGATTTATCGCCTACCACAACCATGTATAATATTTAGTAAGACCACTTTCCAAAAGGAAATCAGGGTATTACCAGAAAGGGAACATGGGTGCTAGGAATTTAAAAACTAACAAATATTTTCTACAAAGGTCATCTATTCACTGCCTATCATCTCTGGCATCGGCTTCCAAAAAGTGTCTAAATTAAAAAAATTCCCGTCTACCAAGATAGGTCACTCTCTTAAATTCAAATCAAAGCTAATTTCTCTTTGAAACACTCACTGATTAAGCATATGTAGTTCACTTAGAAACTAACATGCTGCCAGTTTAAAAGGCAAAGAAGTGTGGAAATCCACAAATAGACTACATCAGTATTCGTTCTCAGCAGCTGCCCATATATCTCAATGATATTCTGCCTTCTTCTGTGATCTTTCAGTTTTTCTGGGAGAAATACCACTTAAGTGTTAATAAGCCATTATCACTTCTGGTTAACACTGTTTAGCAATCACTGACCTTGTAACAAAGAGGTTCAACCTCTATATTGTTCACAGGCAGCAGCAGTGGAACAGCCAATGAGAGAGAGGGACAGGATGAAGCAGCACAAAGAAAAGCATCAAGGGAAACACATTCAAAATACAAAGTGCAAATCTGAAACCAAAATGCAAAATCGTTTAATTAATGGCATATATAACATACGTGCCGTATACATTTAACATGTCTTGGATATGCAGAATGCAAAATTGTTTAATTAATGGCATATACAACATATATGCCATATACATTTAACATGTCTTGGATATATATAATTATTAGTTAACTGTCTACACATTTAATTTCAAGCATGATTATAAAATCCTATGAAACCCATTTAAATTATGATCACTAGAGAGAAATGTGCATTGTACGTCAGTATAATTTGCCATGTCAAAATGCAAATTGCTTGGGTAAGAAGATGGTGATGATCAAGAGATGCAACTGGTAATATTTCTAATGGCACCTTACAACTTTAAAAAGAATGCGGCAGTCCAGCTCAAACTAAACAACTGAAATATAAAGGTAGCTATCAAAATATATGTCATAGTGGAAATATAAATAAATGGTTGAAGGATGAGTGTTAATAAAAGAGATGAAGATATGGATATGGAGTTAGATATATAGAACAATTCAGTGGAAGAGAAAATAACTGCTTGGCAGCATAAATTCAGACATGACAGCCTTATAAAATAAGCCACAGAAACATGAGCATCTATGATAGAATTGTAGGGAATAGTGCTATATCTAGCAGCTCTGCTTGATTTCCCATTATATCATTAAACACCCTGGGCCTAAACATTTCAGACATGTTGCTTTTGCAATGATTGTTTTTTGAAAACTCCCTTTAAATGCGGGAGACAGAATATACTCACTTTTCAGATAATTGTTTTGTTATAGTTTTTATTTTGGGTGATTTGATTCCTATTTGGGAACTTCAAAATGAAGTAGAATACCTTTACTGAATGATAGTAATGTCTTCTTCTTCGTGCCTGGAGTCAAGGTATTCACCCCTTTCTGAGCCAGAATCTCACCAATTCAGAAGCAGAAGCCAAAATAGAAAACTCTCCTTTAAATCCAAGTTTTAAAAAGGAGTTAGTGTAAATACAACTGTTGCAGAAAGTAATGGATTCAAGTTGGTCCCAAGTCAATTTTAAAGTGTATAAAGTTTTTGTAAATAGGTGAGGGAGAGCTATGTTGATGGAGAGAGATCAAACCCAGGTTGCCAGAATGAATTTGAAAAAGGCAATAGAACAAATTTAAGGAGGCAAATTAAGTAAAAACGCCTAGAAAATTCAAATGTAAGAACATGAAAGTTAGGATCTAGTGCACAATTTAGGTATTTGTCAGATTAGCAAGAGAAGAGTCAGTAAATAGCACTGTGTTCTCTGATTCAAGGGCAAAGGTTGTTCTTCTTGGGTTGCTATGCTTCTCTGAAATGCAAAGACAAGAAAGGAATTACTAATGTATATTTACAGACAGAGATTGAAAGAAAGAAAAATCAGTACTAAAAGATGGTGATTATGCAGTGGCAGTGTCTACGAGTGCATAAACAAAGGTTGAAAACAAAAACGACTGCAAGGCCAGAGAGGTAACAAATGCATGATGCAAGCTTGAGAGTATATGTTCTATTAAAGGCGGTTGCTCTAAACCAGCTTAAACTCATTATTACCACCAAAAGGAAAGGTAGGTTCAATTTTGTAAGCCTTCTGATTTTTCAAGAAAAGCCAAAACTGTGTTTTTATTATAAAATCTTTTACATTTATATTGTGTTAGTGTCATTAAATATCACTTGTGCCTAGGCTGGCAATATCCATACTGCCAGATAATTTATAGTCCTAATGAAAAATAGAAAACCATTAAAAAGTCCAGTGGTTGCTCTGGTCAAACAAGACATTGTCATAATAACCAAATCCCAAAACATTACCACTAAAGGCTCAGAGGTACTGACATCAATAAAATATGGTCCAGAGAAATTCAAAATGTATAAAGTGATCAAAAAGAAACTAAAGGCTGGTAAAATTTGCATCAGATAAAGTAAATTGCAGTTCAAAATATTTTATAGTGTTACAAAATAAAGTTCATACCAGTATAATTAGGCACTTAATGACATAGCATCAAGATATACATTGAGACCCTGTCAACATTTTGACAGAAACACAATTGTTACAAGAGTATTTAACATAGCATTCTTTTTGTTCAGAAAACTCTAATAATAGTTTTATTTACTTATTTATTTTAATAATATGTATTTTTAATTTTACTTAAAATCTGGGATACACGTGCAGAATGTGCAGGTTTGTTACATAGGTATACATGTGCCATGGTGGTTTGCTGCACCCATCAACCCATCATCAACATTACGTATTTCTCCTAACACTATCCCTCCCCTTGCCCACCACCTCCCACAGGCCCTGGTATGTGATGTTCCTTTTCCTTTGCACATATGTTCTCATTGTTCAACTCCCACTTATGAGTGAGAACATGTGA
>NW_022436952.1:11829475-11849417 GCF_009761245.1 Sapajus apella | reverse complement strand
TTGTTACATAGGTATACATGTGCCATGGTGGTTTGCTGCACCCATCAACCCATCATCAACATTACGTATTTCTCCTAACGCTATCCCTCCCCTTGCCCACCACCTCCCACAGGCCCTGGTATGTGATGTTCCTTTTCCTTTGCACATATGTTCTCATTGTTCAACTCCCACTTATGAGTGAGAACATGTGATGTTTTGTTTTCTGTTCCTGTGTCAGTTTGCTGAGAATGATGGTTTCCAGCTTCATTCATGTCCCTGCAAATGACATAAACTCATTTTTTATGGCTGCATAATATTCTATGGTTTATATGTGCCACATTTTCTTTATCCAGTCTAACACTGATGGGCATTTGAGTTGGTTCCAAGTCTTTGCTATTGTGAATAGTGCTTCAGTAAACATACATGTGCATTTGTTTTTATAGTGGAATGATTTATAATCCTTTGAATATATACCCAATAATGGGATTGCTGGGTCAAATGGTATCACTAGCTCTAGACCCTTGAGGAATCACCACACTGTCTTCCACAATGGTGGAACTAATTTACACTCCCACCAACAGTGTAAAAGCATTCCTATTTCTGCACATCCTTTCTGGCATCTGTCATTTTTAATGATCACCATTCTAACTGTAGTGTGATGGTATCTCATTGTGGTTTTGATTTGCATTTCTCTGATGACCCATGATGATGAGCTTTTTTGCATATGGTTGTTGGCCAAATAAATGTCTTCTTTTGAAAACTGTCTTTTCATATCCTTTGCCCACTTTTTGATGGGGTTTTTTTCTTGTAAATTTGTTTAAGTTCCTTGTTGTTTCTGGATATTAGCCCTCTGTCAAATGGATAGATTGCAAAAATTTTCTCCTGTTTTATAGATTGCCTGTTCACTGTGATGATAGTTTCTTTTGCTGTGCAAAAGCTCTTTAGTTTAATTAGATCCCATTTGTCCATTTTGTTGGCACTACTTTTGGTGTTTTAGTCATAAAGTCTTTGCCCATGCCTATGTCCTGAATGGAATTGCCTAGGTTTTCTTCTAGGGTTTTTATGATTACAGATCTTATGTTTAAATCTTCAATCCATCTTGAGTTAATTTTTGTATAAGGTGTAAGGAAGGAGTCCAGTTTCTGTTTTCTGCATATGGCTAGCCAGTTTTCCCAACACAACTCATTGAATAGGGAATTCTTTTCCTATTGCTTGTTTGCATCAGGTTTGTCATAGATCAGATGGTTGTAGATGCGTGATATTATTTCTGAGGCCTATTTTCTGTTCTATAGTTCTATATATCTGTTTTGGTAACAGTATGCTGTTTTGGTATGAGTACCATGTTGTTTTGATTACTGTATCCTTGTAGTACAGTTTGAAGTCAGGTAGCATAATGCCTTCAGCTTTGTTCTTTTTGCTTAGGATTGTCTTGGCTATATGGGCTCTTTTTTGGTTCCACATGAAATTTAAAGTAGTTTTTTTTTTTCCTAATTCTGTAAAGAAAGTCAATGGTAGCTTGATGGGAATAGCATTGAATCTATAAATTGATTTGGGCAGTATGGCCATTTTCACAATATTGATTCTTCCTATCCATGAGCATGGAATGTTTCTCCATTTGTTTGTGTCTTCTCTGATTTCCTTGAGCAGTTGTTTGTAGTTCTCCTTGACGATGTCCTTCACATCCCTTGTAAGTTGTATTGTTAGGTATTACATTCTCCTTGTAGCAATTGTGAATGGGATTTTGCTCATGATTTGACTCTCTGTTTGTCTATTATTGGTGTATAGAAATGCTTGTGATTTTTGCAAATTGATTTTGTATCTGGAGACTTTGCTGAAGTTGCTAATCAGCTTAAGGTGGAAAAAATAAGAATGAGGAAAGCCTTTGTGACATTTGGGACAACATAAAGTAACTGAATATTTAAATTATTGGTATATCTGAAGGCAAAGAAAAAATAAAATTATTAGAAAAACCAATTAATGAAATAATAGATAAAAACTTCCCAAGCCTACAAGAGATTTAGACATCCAGTACAAGAGGCTCAGCAATTTTCAAGCAGATACAAAGCAAAAAGTTTTTCCACAGAAAATTATACTCAGACTGTCAAAAATTAAAGATAAAGAGTGAACCTTAAAAATAGCCAGAGAAAGCATCTAGATACCTATTTAAAAAACCTAGCCAAACTAACAGCAGATTTCTTGGCAGAAAGCTTATAAGCCAAAGAGAATGGAATATTTGAATTGTTGAAAGGAAAAAAAAAAAACTGCTCTCAAGAATACTATGTCTAGCAAAATTATCCTTCATAAATGAAAAATAAATGAAGGTTTTCCCAGACAAGAAAATGCTGAGGGAATTTTTTTTACCACTAGAGTGACCCTGCAATGCACAAGAAAGTTCTAAACCTGGATTTGAAAGGATGGCATTTACCATATTAAGAAAACATAAATGTACAACACTGACTGGTAAAATAAACTTACAAATGTGGAAGAGAAAGGACTCAAATGGTGCCACTATAGAAATTCATCAAACCACAATAGCAAACAATAAAAAAAAGAAACCATGAATATACAAAATGGCCAGAAAATAACAATATGATAGTAACAAAGCCTCACCTATCAATAATAACTTTGAATATATATGGATTAAATTCTCCATTTAAAATATATAGAATAGCTGAATGGAAAACACAAACCCACACACAAAAACAAACAAACAAACATGATCCAACTCTATTTGCTTACAAGAAACTCACCACCCCAGGAGAGTCGCATATAAACTTAAAGGGATGAAACAATTATTCCATACAAATGGAAAACAAAAGCAAGCAGAAGTAGCTATAGTTATGTCAGATAAAGCAAACTTTAAGTCAAAAACAGTAGAAAAAGACAAAAAAGTCAATACAGAATTACACAAAATTAATTTCAGTGAGAGAATATAATAATTCTAAATATATATGCACCCTACACTGGACCACCCAGATTTATACAGCAAATATTACTAGTCCTAATGAGAGAGAGATTGACTGTGATACAATAAAAGTGGGAACATCATTTTACCATCAGCATAAGGCAGATTATCTAAACAGAAAATCAACAAGAAACATTGGATTTAAACAGAACTTTAGGCTAAATGGACTTAATAAATATTTACAGAGCATTCTATCCAACAACTGTACAAGATACATTCTTTTCATCAACACATAGAATATGCTGTAGGATAAACCATATGTTAGGCCACAAAACAGGTTTCAACTAATTTTTAAAAATCAAAATCATATCAAGCATCTTCTCAGACCACAATAAATGAAACTAGTATTTAATAAATACCAGAGGAACTTTGGAAACTGTACAAATACATGAAAATCAAAAAAGATGATTCTGAATTACCATTGAGTTAATGAAGAAATGAACATAAAATAAAAGAAGATGAAAACAGAAACATAGCATACCAAAATCTATGAGAAATAGCAAAAGTAGTGCGAAGAGAAAATTTTGATTGCAATAAATTTGCCTATATCAAAAAGGTAAAAAAATTTCAAATAAGCAATCTAATAATGCATCTCAAGGAACTAAAAGCAAGCACACACCAAACCCAAAATGAACAGAAGAAATAATAAAGATCAGAACAGAACCATGCAAAATACAAGCTAAAAAATAAAATGGATCAACAAAATGAAAAGTTGGGTTTGAAAAGATAACAAATTTGATAAACCATTAGCTAGACCAAGAAAACCAATCACTATCCAAGAAAAGAAGAGAGAGGACCACAATTACAAAAAAATTGGAAATAAAAAATTAGACATTGCTACAATACCACAGGAATGCAAAAGAGTATCAGAGACTACTGTGAAAACATATATGCTGACAATCCTAGAAACTTAGAAGAAATGGATAAAGTCATAGAAACAGAACATATCAGATTGAATAAAAAGAAATTGAAAACTGGGACAGACTAATAACAAGTAATAAGATTGAATCAGTAATTAAAAGAAAGAAAAACAAAGAAAAACCTAGGACTAGATGGATTCATAGCCAAATTCTTCCAATGTATTATAGAAAGAACTAATACTGATTCTCCTAAAACTATTCCAAAAAATAAAATAGAAAGACATTCTGAGTTCACTCTATGACGCTTGCATCATCTTGATATCAAAAACAAGTCTCAACGAAAAAAGAAAACTACATGCCAAGATTCCTGATAAAATAGATTCAAAAATTGTTAACAAAATACTAGCAAACCAAATTCAACAGCATATCAAAGAGATAATACATCATGATCAAGTGGAATTTATATCAGGGATGCAAGGATACAAAGGCAAATCAGTATACGTGATACATCATATCAATAGAATGAAGGACTGTATTAGTCCATTGTCACACTGCTATAAAGAAATACCTGAAACAGAACCTTCTTCCCCTTGTCATTGCTATTAGTACTTCCCCGTCTCTTGGTTATGCAGATTTCTGCAGCCTGCTTCAATTCCTCTCCTGAAAACAGTTTTCTCTTTTATACCACATGGCCAGGCAGCAAATTTTTCAAACTTTTATGCGCTGCCTCCATTTTAAATATGTTCTAGTTTCAGTTCATTTCTTTGTTCATGTATATGAGCTTAGGTGTTTAGAAGCAGCCAGGCCACATCTCGAATGCTTTACTGTTTAGAAATTTCTTTAGCCAGGCACCCTAAATTATCTCTCTCACATTCAAAGTTTCACAGATCCCCACGACAGGGGCACAATGCCTCCCACCTCTTTACAAATGCAAAGTAAAAGTGACCTTTGGTCCAGTTTCCAGTAGGTTTCTCATGTCCATCTGACACTTCTTCAGCCTGGCCATTTCTGTACATATCACTATCAGCATTATCATCAAGACCATTCAACAAATCTCTAGAAAGTTGAAACACTCTCTCATCTTCTTGTTTTCTTCTAAGTCCTCCAAACTGTTCCTACCTTTGCGTGTTAATGAGTTCCAAAGCTGCATCCACATTTTCAGTTATATTTATAGCAATGCCCTAGTCCTAGGTACCAATTGTCTGCATTAGTTCATTCTCATACAGCTATAAAGAAATACCTGAGACCAGGTAATTTATTTAAAAAAAAATGTTTAATTGGATCACGGTTCTGCAAGGCATACAGAAAACATGGCTGGGAGGCCTCAGAAAACTTAGACAATCATGACAGAAGATCAAAGGGAAGCAGACATGTCTTACATGGCCAGGCAGGAGGAAGAAGAGAGTGAAGCGCACTTTTAACAACCAAACCTTGTGAGACCTCACTCACTATCATGAGAACAGAAAGAGGAAATCTGACTCCATGATCTAATTACTTCCCACTGAGCCCCTTCTGCCAACACTGGAGATTTACCATTTGACATGAGATTTAGTCTGGGATACAGATCCAAGCCATATCAAGGACAAAACTATCTGAGCATTTCAGTACACAAAGTAGAAGCATTTGATAAAATTCAACATCCCTTCATGATAAAAACTCTCAACAAACTAGACACAGAAGGAAGATACCTTAACATAATAATGGCCATATGTGACAACCACAGGTAACATCAGGTATATACCCAAAGGATTATCAATTATTCTATTGTAAAGATGCATGCACATGTATGTTTATTGTGGCACTGTTCACAATAGCAAAGACTTAGAACCAACCCAAATGCCCATCAATGATATACTGGATAAAGAAAATGTGGCACATATATACCATGGAATACTATGCAGCCATAAAAAAGATGTGTTCATGTCCTTTTCAGGGACATGAATGAAACTGGAAACCATCATTCTCAGCAAACAGACACAAGAACAGAAAACCAAACACCACATGTTCTCACTCATAAGTGGATGTTGAACAATGAACACAGGGACACAGGGAGGGAACATCAAACATGGGGGCCTGGGCGCTGGGGGGGTAAGGTGAGGAATAGCAGGGGGTGGGGGGAATGGGGAGGGATAGCATTAGGAGAAATACCTAATGTAGATGACAGGGCAATGGATGCAGCAAACCATTACTATAGCACATGTATACCTTTGTAACAAACCTTCATGATCTGCAAGTGTACCCCAGAACTTAAAGTATAATAAATAAACAACAAAAGAAAAGAAAAATTGAAAGCCCTTACTGTAAGAACAAGATGAGAATACACACTTTCACCACTCCTATTCAGCATAGTACTGGAAGTCCTAACTACAGCGCTCAGGCAAGAGAAACAAATAAAATACATGTAAATTGGAAAAGAGAAAGTCAAATTGCCCTTCTTTGCTGAAGACATGATCTTATATCTAGAAAAACGTAAAGATTCCACCAAAAATACTCTTAAATTTGGAAAATATAAGATTAGAATATTGATTTTAAAATCTATTTTATATCATTAAAAATGATAGGGTAAATATGTTTCACATGTATGTCAAATATTTTATAGTGAGTAATTGTTGAATTTTATCATAAGAAATGAGTATGATTTTTCAAAAGGAAAATATATTCACTTAATTTTATAAAACATTAAATCCATCAAGGATACAAAAAAGAATACTTTTACGGGAATAGGATCAGGGGCTAGGAGGTTGAACACCATGTCTGCGTTGAAATATGAATGGGTGATGAGAAAATAAAGACAGTACATAAAGACTCAATACTTTGGTAGTGGAGTTAGTGCTATTACTAAAAAGAGACCTTTATATGATTAACAGGGTGATAAATTGACTTAGTTTGGAAAAAGTCTATGCTTTCTTTAGTTAAAAGACACGCACGTGCACACACACACACACACACACACAAATATAAAAATATATATATATATATATATATATATATATATATGTCATTGAAATGATGTATAGGAGATATATATGAAATGAGATACATTAATATAGATTCATATATAGAGAGAGAGAAAGCGAGAGAGAGAGAAGGTTATGGCTGAAGTAAGTAAAGAAAAGGGCCTAATTAATAGAACAGTTCTTTGAAGAGCCTGGATAGGATCCAATTCATAATAAAGTACTTCTAAGAAATAGTTTCAGCAAATGGCTGCCTATTTCATGGAAGTAGGAAGGAAGAAGAGATCAAAATGCAATTGAATTTTTGGGTCAGGAAATAAAGTGCAGTAAGTTAAGGGAATTTTGATTAAAAATAAAGATCCTCTATTAGTGATACACAGGAGATAAAGAGAAAGATGTGGGGCATTGTGTGATGACAGGGATGGTGGTGCTGATCAGGAAAGCCACTGAAACAGAGTTGTGATGATGCACAAGATTGAAGAATTTTATGTCCTCTGATCTAGATTGAATAGGAAGGAATTCTGGGATTGGGACAGTATAAAAACTATAGGATTTTGTATTAGGTCTGAGAATTAAAGTAAAAAACAAAAGAAAGTATTTCTCCCATTAAAAATGTCATACCTCTTCAAATTGATATTAAACCAGCACAACTATCAACTTTGACATGAACTAATCACAGTCTCTTTCTTTGACATGAACTAATCACAGTCTCTGTCTTTGGTGACCTTTCAGCATGGCTCAAATGGAGCAGAGTGCCAGTAAGCAAAACATGCCTTTTGATTTTTAGCCACTCACATTCCAACGTATTTCTTCCTAGCTTTAGGAAAAGTGAGCATTCAGATTTTATGAACAGTTGCTATAAGAATATTTAAACTTACAAAATATACAAATTAGAGGACTATTATTAATATCTCTATTATAAAAATTGTTACCACAGTATTTTCTTAGCAATGTCAATTTTTCTAACAGAATGGCATTCTATTGAGTACCTTTGAGACTTTTCCCATAAACACATCTGTAACTGATGATGTGAAATGTGTGATAGATACTTGTGATAGATATTGAAAATATATGAAACTCAGAATTATTTAATGCTACAAAAACGTTCTTAAGTGATAAAATTAAAAGGATTCAGGTTTCAATTTGTAGCTATTGGAGAAAAATGTAATTTACTTATTTTTATTAATTAGTTACTGTAAAGTGATGTGAATCATGGGAATTTACAGTCAGTCAGTTACACAGCAACATGAGACAGTAAAAATATCTACCCTAAAGAGCTAACATCCTATAGTGTGAATACCAGCTTCATCAATTACCTAGCTTCAACTAAATTAAATCTGTTTCCTTATCTGTAAAATGGAGATGATAATATTGTTTACCTAAAGTACTGTGAATTGTTATGAGATGCAAGATATATAAAATGACTTTTGTGAACTCTAAAGCCTCATACAAATGTTAGTATTGTTTTATTTTGTAGCTGTTATCTATACATTAGCATGTGGGGCCTTGACAAAATCGCAGATCAACCGTGATGAAATCAGAAGGGACTTGTTGGCAGGCAAGGTTATCTAATACATTCACCTGGGAAAATGATAGATTTATTTTTAAAGTTTCAGCCTTGGGACCCACTGGACAAATGGGTCACCTTGATGCATAGTTAATTGAATATTCTGGCCCAAGCTGGTACCTATGTCAGCTTCTTACTGTAAGAGCTGAAGTGATGAAGAATTCTATCACAGGCAGAGTTTAGTAACAATAATAATAATAATAATAATAAACTGAGCTATTTAGATTTTTATTTACATTGAGCCTTCAGGCCAAGCCAAAATTCTTACTTCCTATCAGCTGTGTCAGTTATAAAGAGAAAAATATTCTAACTACAATTGCTATTATTCACACTATTTCATTTTAAAGAGTGACTCTGGCAGGGGATTCAGTTGAAAGATAGAAGAAATAGCATCTAAAACAATAACTATAAATAAAACATGAAATCTACAAAATAGAGTGCTTGATGCATATCTGACATGAATGCTGCATCAACCTTGGGCAAAACATCTGTATCACAAAGCAAGAAAAAGCTAGACAAAAGGTCTAGTCATCACATGAAATACAGAAATGTAAATTTGGAACAAATTACTATTTTTCCTACTTGCAAGTTTTTCATTTTTACAATGTCTACAATGCAAAATTTTTCACAATCCAATTTTGCATTGCCCAATGAACTGAATTTTAGAATTTATTCTCAGGATGTGTGCTGGTAGCATGTGGGCTGTTTGAGTTATGGGTTTAAAAGAGGAATTCCTATTTTTATTTAGTGCATTGCCCTCTAGATTTTATGTTATTTTAAAAGCAAAGCATGTTCAATATCAAAATAAAGTAATATAAGCAGGGACCACTGCCAAGAGTACATAGATTATTATCATCAACATTTTTGTGCATGTTTCTTTCAATGTCTATTTTTCTATTTCTCCCCATGTGTCTATAAGATACTTTTTATCTATATCATGAATATGGTTTGAAAGATGGTTTTTAATGGCTGCTTAATGTTTCATTGCATTCTCAAGTATATTACACTTGAGACAATCATTTTCTTCTGTAAGGCAGAAGGATTAATTTTTATTTTTAAAAGTATTATAAATAATATCCTTTAATGTGGTTGCAGATTTCTATTTCCTTAGGATAAATTCTTGCAATACATATATTGGGATACATTCTCTTCAAAGGTATTAATACAAGAATCTTGTGCTTTCTATAAAAATTATTGCCTAATACAAAAGTGAGGTATTTAAAGTAGTTGGAACCATGTGAAATAGGAAACAATCGAGCTTGGTTAAGACAAGTAGAGTTAACCAGATAAATGAGGCAGGAAGGACGTTACTAGTATGGTGGATATCTGATCAGACAAAGAAGAAACAAAGAGGATTTTTAAATGCTTCCCTTGCATTTGAAATGACTAGAATCTTGGACATGCTAATATCCCTAAAATATGCTTTTCAAACAGGATTCATGTACAAGTTTCAAATTGATACTTTAAGGCAACTGAAAATGTTTGTTTATAATTTGCTCACCTGAATGAATGGAAACATTTATGATTTTTTCACAGGAAGTTCAGAATTCAAGTTATCATTTAAAATATATAATACATTAACCATGATCATAGCAGAAAGCAGATGGCACACTAAGAGAAGTTGTCAAAAAGGATATCAATGAAAATGACTATTTCTAGATGTTGGGCAGTAGAACCAACAAGAGCTGGGGAAGCCCCAGGCACTAGAAAGAGTGGGACCCATTATAAGCCAGGACATGAAGTTCAGAGAGAGAAAACCGTATTATCTCAGCCTAATTCAGAGCTATGGCTTCCAGAGATAACCTGTATTCTAGGATGCAGCTCCTGACAAAATTACAGCTCAAAAAAGTTGGATTGGGAAACCATATTGCAGCATACTTCAATCTCTCTCTCTTTCTCACTCTCTCATCCTCTCATCTCTCCTGCCCCTTCCTTTGGCAGAATCCAACAAGAGGCTGGAGTCCAGTTAATCCTATCTGTAGAAATCAGATGTATTGAGCATTGGTAGGAAGAAAAAGCCTGGGAAAGGATCCCTTTTGTGGGTCTTACATTCATTTAAAGTGATTAGACAATACAGATAATATACAGTCTACATATGTATGGATTCTCAGGAGACTTGTTTGATGAAATAGGTGCTTCCTGTCTCTTGAAAGCAAGTCTCAAAGGAGAACATACAAAAACTCGCTTACAAAAGCAACAAAACATATCCAACATCCTCTCATCATCGTTAAGAATCCAACAGGCTGAAATTATCAAAAACCACAACGCCTCTTCCCCTCCAAGGGATCACAACTCCTCAACAGCAAGGGAACAAAATGGGATAGAGAATGAGCTTGACGAATGGACGGAAGGTGGGTAATAACAAACTTCTCTGAGTTAAAGGAGCATGTTCTAACCCAATGTAAATAAACTAGAACCTTGAAAAAAGGTTAGATGAAATGCTAACTAGAATAACCAGCTTAGTGAAGAACATAAACAGCTTGATGGAGCTGAAAAACACAGCATGGGAACTTCTGGAAGCACACACAAGTTTCAATAGCTGAATTGAACAAGCAGAAAAAAGGATATCAGAGACTGAAGACCAATTCAATGAAATAAAATAAGAAGGCAAGATTAGAGAACAAAAAGAGTAAAAATAAATGAACAATGCCTTCAAGAAATACAGGATTATGTGAGAAGACTTAATCTATGTTTTATCAGTGTACCGGAATGTGATGGGGAGAATGAAACCAAGTTGGAAAACGCTCTTCAGGATATTATCCAGAACTTTCCCAACCTAGCAAGGCAGGCCAACATTCAAATCCAGGAAATAGAAAAGCCACAAAGATATTCTTCAAGAAGGGAACCCCAAGGCACATAATAGATTCTCAGTGTTGAAATGAAGGAAAAATGCTAAGGGCAGCCAGAGAGAAAGGTTGATTAACCCACAAAAGGAAGCCCATCAGACTCACAGCAGAACTCTTGGAAGAAACCCTACAAGCCAGAAGAGAGTGGGGGCCAATATCAACATCCTTAAAGAAAAGAACTTTCAACCCAGAATGTCATATCCAGCCAAACTAAGCTTCATAAGTGAAGGAGAAATAAAATCCTTTATAGACAAGCAATTGCTGACAGATTTTGTCACCCAGGCCTGCCTTACAAGAGCTCCTGAAGGAAGCACTAAACATGGAAAGGAACAACCAGTACCAGGTACTGCAAAAACATACCAAATGATAAAGAGCATTGACACAATGAAGAAACTGCATCAGCTAATGGGCAAAACAACCAGCTAGTATCAAAATGGCAGGATCAAATGCACACATAACAATATTAACCTTAAATGTAAATAAGCTAAATGCCCCAATCAAAAGACACAGACATGAAAATTGGATAAAGAGTCAAGAACCATCAGCGTGCTGTATTCAGGGGACCCATCTCACATGCAAAGACACACATAGGCTCAAAATAAATGAATGGAGGAAGGTTTACCAAGGAAATGGAAAGCAAAAAAAAAAAAAAAAAAAAAAGGAAGGATTACAATCCTAGTCTCTGATAAAACAGACTTTAAACCAAAAAAGATCAAAAGAGACAAAGAAGGGCATTACATAATGGTAAAGGGATCAACGCAACAAGAAGAACTAACTATTCTTAATATATATGCACCCAATACAGGAGCACCCAGGTACATAAAGCAAGCTCTTAATGACCTACTAAGAGACTTAGACTCCCACACAACAATAATGGGAGACTTTAACACTCCACTGTCAATATTAGACAGATCAATGAGACAGAAAATCAACAGGAATATCCAGGACTTGAAATCAGATCTGGACCAAGCGGACCTAACAGACATCTACAGAACTCTCCACCCCAAAACCACAGAATATACATTCTTCTCAGCACCACATCGCACTTACTCTAAAATTGATCACATAATTGGAAGTAAATCACTCTTCAGCACATGCAAAAGAACAGAAATCATAACAAACAGTCTCTCAGACCACAGTGAAATGAAATGAGAACTCAGGATTGAGAAACTCACTCAAAACTGCACAACTACATGGAAACTGAACAACCTGCTCCTGAATGACTACTGGATAAATAATGAAGTGAAGGCAGAAATAAAGATGTTCTTTGAAACCAACGAGAATGAATACACAATGTCCCAGAATATCTGGGACACATTTAAAGCAGTGTCTAGATGGAAATTTATAGCACATGAGAAGTGCTAAATGCCCACATGAGAAGTGAGGAAAGATCTAAAATTGACACCCTATTGTCACAATTAAAAGAACTAGAGGAGCAAGATCAAACAAATTCAAAAGCTAGCAGAAGATAAGAAATAACTAAGATCAGAGCAGAACTGAAGAAGATAGAGACACAAAAAGCCCTTCAAAAAAAATCAATAAATCCAGGAGTTGATTTTTTTTAAAGATTAACAAAACAGGCTGCTAGCCAGACTAGTAAAAAAGAAAAGAGAGAAGAATCAAATAGATGCGATGAAAAATGATAAAGGGGATATCACCACTGATTCCACAGAAATACAAAGTACCATCAGAGATTACTACAAACAACTCTATGTACATAAACCAGTAACTCTAGAAGAAATGGATGAATTCCTGGACACTTACACCCTCCCAAGACTAAACCAGGAAGAAGTTGGATCTCTGAATAACAATAACAATGTCTGAAGTTGAGGCAGCAATTAATAGCATAACAACCAAAAAAAGTCCAGGATGAGATGCACTCACAGCCAAGTTCTACCAGATGTACAAAGAGGAGCTGGTACAATTCCTTCTGAAACTATTGCAACAAGACAAAAAGAGGGAATCCTCCCTAATTCATTTTATGAAACTAACATCATCCTGATACCAAAAGCTGGCAGAGACACAAGGAAAAAAGAAAATTTCAGGCCAATATCCATGATGAACATTGATGCAAAAATCTTCAATAAAATACTGGCAAACCAAATCCAACAGCACATCAAAAAGCTTCTCCATCATGATCAAGTCAGCTTCATTCTGGCAATGCAAGGCTGGTTCAACCTACCAGCCTTGGATTAACTCCAAGCCTTGGATTAACTCCAGATGAATTAAAGATTTAAACATAAGACCTAATACCGTAAAAACCCTAGAAGAAAACCTAGGCAATACCATGCAGGACATAGGCATAGACATGGACTTCATGACTAAAACACCAAAAGCAATGGCAACAAAAGCCAAAATTGACAAATGGGATCTAATTAAACCTAAGAGCTTCTGCACAGCAAAACAAACTATCATTAGAGTGAACCAGCAACCAACAGAATGGGAAAAAAGTTTTGCAATCTATCGATCTGACAAAGGGCTAATATACAGAATCTATAAAGAACTTAAACAAATTTGCAAGAAAAAAGCAGATAACCCCATCAAAAAGTGGGCAAAGTATATGAACAAACACTTTACAAAGCAGACAGCAATGAAGCCAACAAACACATGAAAAAATGCTCATCATCAGTGGTCATTAGAGAAATGCAAATCAAAACCACATTGAGATACCATCTTATGCCAGTTAGAATGGCGGTCATTAAAAAATCTGGAGACAACAGATGCTGGAGAGTATGTGAAGAAATAGGAATGCTTTTACACTGTTGGTTGGAGTGTAAATTAATTCAACCACTGTGGAAGACAGTGTGGCAATTCCTCAAAGATCTAGAAATAGAAATACCATTTGACCCAGCAATCCCATTACTGGGTATATACCCAAAGAATTGTAAATCATTCTATTATAAAGACACATGCACACATATGTTCATTGTGGCACTGTTTACAATAGCAAAGACTTGGAACCAACCCAAATGCCCATCAATGATAGACTGGATAAAGAAAATGTGGCACATATACACCATGAAATACTATGCAGCTATAAAAAAGGATGAGTTTATGTCCTTTGCAGGGACATGGATAAAGCTCGAAACTATCATTCTCAGGAAACTGACACAAGAACAGAAAACGAAACACTGCTTGTTCTCATTCATATGTGAGTGTTGAACAATGAGAACACATGGACACAGGGAGGGGAACATCACACACTGAGGCCTTTTGGGGATGGGGGGCTAGGGAAGGGATAACAGGAAAAATACCTAATGTAGGTGATGGGGGGGGTGGATGCATTAATCCTCCATGGCATTTGTATACTTATGTAACAATCCTGCATGATCTACACATGTACCCCATAACTTAAAGTATAATAAAAAATTTAAAAATATATTTTTAAATTAAAGGATATTTTATTTCTCATTTCAAAAACAAGAAAATATAATAAAGCATGTATTATTTAAACAAAAAAGAATCCACATTTCATAATATTCAGTAGGGGTTACATGAGGTGAGTTGGAAGCATCCAAATTCCTAAAGTGACCTCGATTTGCAAATCGGAGAGAAATTTTTAGACAGATTTGGCCTAAGTTTAATTTTTCGCGCTAGTGGAATTGCTTGTGTTTTCCTCTAACAATAGATCAAAGAATGTAAAAGAGTATTAAATAGTTAACATTATGGTATATATTGTTGTTAATTTATTGGTTTTCACCAGTGGGTCATAGTTATGTAGAATGTAAATATTAAAGGAACTGATGAGGGCAATATAAAAACTCAAAACTATCTTTGTATTCTTCTGTAAATTTAAAACTCTTTAAAAGTAAAAATTTTAAAATCATAAAAAATATAAGTTAACCAAAGAAAAAATAAAAGTGAAGCATTCTCTGACAAAATGTAATTTATGCTCCTATCCAGTTATAAAGTAATGAGATTTGAAAGACTGCTGTTCAAGGTTTTGAAAGCAAAAAATATGTGCTCAAATGAAAGCAACAAAATACATAGATTCTCTAATCACATTTTCTCTGTTCAAATTCCTGCCATTCACTGACATGTAGACCTTAGGAAGGTCCAAGGTCCATGTCTCAGTTTCCTATATGCAAAATGGGATAATAGCAGTACTTACCACTTAAGGGCTCTTGTGAAAACTAAATACAATTATGTATTTAAATTGCACCTGATAATAGTACAAGCTCAATAAATTGACTGTTTTTATTATTGACATTTTTATTTTTATTCACTATAATTAAATAAGCATAGTCTATTGCTAGAGCTCTATCTCTTGAGAGTCCAATATATCTCTCCTGGTGTGCCTAAAAGCGCCGTTGAAATTGGCATTATTATCAGAATTTGACAACAGGGCGAGTGGGATGGAGAGAGTTTATACTTGTTGCTGCGATCGTCACTTGGAATACAGCGGGATAAAACCTCAAGCAAATTGCTCTGAGTTTAACTTTCAGGGCTTTTGCCAGGGTCATGCTGTCATTTTATAGTGATTTCTTGCCCTTTTTAATATAACATATAAAACCACTTACTCCACATAAAAATACTACACAATGTCTGGTCAGACCTCTCCATCATTTCCAGAGATCTGTTTCCTGAGGCTCACCAATTTCTTGATTGCCTTCTCAAGACTGTATAGAACACTGCCTCACACACCCTCTTTAGAGCTTTAGGCAGAAAAAACAGATTACCTCTGAGCTGAAGGGCTTTCCAAGTATTAAAGGAGGGGACTATCTCTCCTCTCTACTATTCAATCAATAAAGCACGTGGAGCATAGCACCTAGACAAATTGGCCACGCTACAAGACCTGCACACCATTTTGCTTAATCCTCAGGCCATAGCACCCAGGGGAGATGCATGGAAGACATCTTTAACATTACTATTTAGTAATTCCACACCCAATGCCAATCGCATATACACGGCTAACAGGAAAATTCCTCACAGCTGTTCAGATGGTGTGTTGTTCATCCACTGGCAGCAGTCATTGCCATTAAGTGAAGAGCTGAGCCCTAGGGTATGTTGACAAAATACTTCTTGCAGCCCCTCAGTTAGGATGAGGGAACCATTTCATATATTCATCTGCCAGATGGTCTATTTATTATTCCTCATTTGGGTCCCCTCGGTCACCTCTTATTCCAGGATTTTATCACTGTCACTTGTAAATCTTTGTTCATTCTTGTGGAGAGCAGTGTATTGTTACGTCTTCAATTTATGGTGTGTGATAGGATGCCTGTTGGTTGTGAGAAATTGGTGGTTGCTTAGTAACCCAGGTGTCTGTCTGCTTCCAGAGAAAGATAAATTTATTAAGCAAGATACTCTTTTATACACTATTATATAAACAAGGTAGCTACTTCTTTCCCCAGATGTTTCAGGTAGTGGACCTCCTTGTAACTAGACCCATCTCTTTTGACAAAACCAAAACAATCAAATAGAAAATCAGAAATAAGAATATAATTAACTTTGTAGTGGCTGTAGTTTCAGTTGGTTGAAGCTATGGTACTGGAAGAGAGGAAAAGAAAACATCTTACCTATATAAGTCTCTATGACTGAATCCATCATTCTAATTTATGCAATCAGAGTATTTTAAACCCCATGACTTCAATCCCCCATGGTTAATATTGAGCTCAATAAGGAATGTACAAAGCCCCAATTCTGTGCTAGTTTAATCTTCGGAATAGTAAAGAAGTTATATTACACAGCTTTAATAATTGGACATTTAAGTTGTTTCCTGTAGCCAAGAACTTGCCTAGCACAAACTTCCAGTAACTGCCTGTGGTTGACATCTGCCACTTTGTGCCTACCTTACTTTCCTGCTTGGCACGTTAAGTACATGCTAGAAAAACTGGAAGTACTAAAAATAAAAGAAATACAAATTTCACCATAGATGTGTGTAAGTATATAAGTATATACATATATTTGTGTGGTCTTATGTCTGTGCATTTATTCATCAGTTTATTTGGCATATTTAGTGACTGCATACAATGTATGATAAGAATCAAAACATAAGGATAAAGAAGATGAAAAGAGACTCTGTCCTTGGGGAACTCAAAGAGCTAGAGAATGGCAAAAAAGGAAAGATGCAATTATTGTATACTGTAACAAATGCTGAGGAGGAAAATAGAGACAGCTATGAAAACACACAGCTCAGACTTTAGACTGGTTGGTGAGAAAATGTTTCCCAAATGAAAGGCATTTCCCTATTTGGCCATTTAACCTGAGACCGAAAGATAAGGAGTAAGTAGGCCAAGAGAGGAGTGTTGAGTGAGATTGAGAGACAGACACAGAGAGAACACTGCAAAGCAATTCCTAGACAGCGTTAAGGAATCTGTCAGCAGTCATAAATTTACTGTTTTCTTCAGATAAAGATAACTATAGGGTACTGGGCTTAATACGTGGGTAATTAAGCAATAGGTACAACAAACTCCCTTGAAACATGTTTACCTGTGTAACAAACCTTCACATGTACCCCAAAACCTAATGTAAAAGTTTTTTTTTAAAAAAATGTACAATTGGCTGGGCATTGTGGCTCACATCTGTAATCCCAACACTTTGGGAAGCCAAGGCAGATGGATCACCTGAGGTCAGGAGTTTGAGACCAGCCTGGCCAACACGGTGAAACACTGACTCTACTAAAAATACAAAAATTAGCTGGGCATGGTGGTGCACACCTATAATTCCAGCTACTCAGGAGGCTGAGGCAGGAGAATCACTTGAACCCAGGAGGTGGAGGTTGCAGTGAGCCGAGTACATGCTATTGCACTCCAGCTTGGGCAACAGAGCAAGACTCAGTTTCAAAAAAACTGTGACCTGAATATATACATTGGAAAGAACTTTCCTCTTGTTATATCCTGTGTTGAAGTCCTTTCCTGTTTTCCCTATTTGATCTCTTTATTATTTTTCAAGTATTTTGTCCTATAGGAAGCCTTTCTTGGTACTGAATCCTGGGTCTTGCCTTTCTTGGCATTCTAATGAAATCTGTGTTGTACTGAATTATCAGTGTATGGCTATATCTCCATGAATCTGTGTACTCTTTAAGGCCAGGGCTCTACTGTCTCCAGAACACAGTGCTTGAAAAATCAACATTAATCTGAATGGCAGCTCCTAAATCAATCATGACACCTAATCCTGAATACGTTTAATGTAATCATGTAGGACTTTTACTGTTAGGTCATGGGAGCCTGAGACAAACATCTCCCTGGAAAGAGATTCACCCCACCAGTCTGCCACTGGAGTTCTGTACTCAAATGTAGTCCTTTCTGGGTTTGAAGCCAATAGTCAGTTACTCTTTTCTTTTTTTTTTTTTCTTTAATAATAGTTTAGAGTAATGGTGAACTAACAGCTTCCTTCCTGATCAGTGACTTTGCTTCTTAGTTATAGAGAGAGAGAAAGAGTTCACTTCTGGGTTTGAGTCAACCTTTTAACAAAACCAACATGTAGTGGAAGGAAAAATTGAAAGTGACCCCTGAGGAAACTTCAACCTATAAGTTTAGAAGGAGGGATTTTCAAGCTGATGTTTGGAGTTGATGAAACTGAGGTTCAAAACTATAAAAGGAATTACAGACAATTCAGTTAGGATGGTTACGGATAAAGAGATGTCCAACTCCAAAGCCTGACCTTCTGCTCTGACTACACCACACTGCCTCCCAAATCAATTAGCTTAGCCACCCACTAGATAAAGAACAGCTTAGTCTTTGTAGCCTGATGCGCTGTGCTAGAGTTCTTGGCAGACAATAGCACAGAATCTCTTGATAATAGGAAATCTCCGGAAGTCCTGATCTGTAGGAATTTTCTGTGCAAGCACATGCATGTAGGTTTGTGTACCTGTCCATAACTTGAAGGGCTCATGTGAGAGCTTTGGAGTTTTTCTTTTTCTTTCTTTTCTTTTCTTTTTTCTTTCTTTCTTTTTTTTCTTTTTTTTTGCTGCTTTTGCATATTTTGTAAATAATAATAGGTTGTAATATTTTCTGTCCTTGTGGAGGTTCTCAAGTATATAGGGATCACTGCCCAACTCAAAAATATTTAATCTGTTTAATCTATGTTTGCTGAATAATTAACTAAACTGACTCTCCATCTTTACTAAATCTCTTCTTCTGAATAGGACAAGAATGGGAGAGAGTCTGTCCCAACTACCATTTAGAATGTTCTCTTCAAGACAATTGAAACAAAGTTCAAGGAACAAATTTCCATTACTTGAGTTAAACTAATATTAGCATTGAGAAATTACTAAAGAAGATTGAACTGTATTATTTACTGTCTCTAAAGGCTAATTGTCATATGTAGACTCATGTTTAATGCTTTTCTTTTAAATGATACTTACAAGTTACCAAGGAAAAGAAAGTATCAGTATTTAATTATTGAAGTTAGGCCGTGTCATCTGGGAGGTACCAACAGCAATTGCTGAGTAATTCAAACTTGGACAATTCCTCATATATCTCTATTATAATTATTTAATGCTTTCAGAAGGCATTATAGCTCACTAATTATATACCTGCCAAATTCATAGTAAATTCGTAAATGAATCAAACTATTAATCACGAGGTCAGGAGTTCAAGACCGGACGAGCCAACGTGGTGAGACCTTGTCTCTACTGAAAAATACAAAAATTAGCTGGGCATGGTGGCTCATGCCTGTAATCCCAGCTACTTGGGAGGCTAAGGTAGGAGAATTGCTTGAACCAGGACCTGGGAGGTGGAGGTTGCAGTGAGCTGAGATTGTGCCACTGCACTTCAGCCTGGGCTACAGAGCAAGACTCCATCTAAAAAACAAAAAAGAAAAACTTCTTC
>NW_022436952.1:11802857-11829375 GCF_009761245.1 Sapajus apella | reverse complement strand
ATATATATATATATATATACATACACACACATACATACATACTCCATCTCAAAAATATATATATATACATATATATATGTATATAGATACAAATTGTGTATGATTTATTAGATTTTAACAAGTCTTTCATTCTGTACTTATATGTTAATATAATTATTAGAGAAATAATCTTGTTTTATATATATATGTGTGTGCTATATATTATATGTGGGTGAGTATATTCAGAAAATTTAATCTTTGTATACACAGAGAGAAGTGAGTTAATTAAGTTCCCTCCATTTCATTTAAGAAGACATTGATGTGTTTTAAACACTTGAAAGTAGCTTGAAACAAAATGGTTAAAGTTAGAAATGATAACCAAAAGGAGATAAATAATCTATATGAAGAATTCATGTAGTTTACTTATGCTATAATATATTATGATATAATTATATCTGCAGGGCCTAATGAATGATACTTATTTTTGTCTTTATACCAAAATACTCTAAGGCACTGTGCTATTATGGTATTCCTTCAAGCATCAATTTCTTTGTGGCTTTTGGCTTATCCTTCTACATCCATTCTATTATCTAATTTTCTAATTTTCTTGAAGTAGGATATGAGTATTTTTCTTTTTTTATTGTAATTTAGGTTCTGGGGTACATGGGCAGATCATTCATAATTGTTACATAGGTACATACATGGCAAGGTGGTTTGCTGCCTTCATCCACCCATCACCTATATCTGGTATTTCTCCCCTCATGATCCCTCCCTAACCTCCCCCCAAGCTGTCCCTCCCCTAGCACCCCCTACTGACCACAGTGTGTGATGCTCCCTCCTGGTGTCCATGTGTTCTAATTGTTCAACACCCGCCTGTGAGTGGGAACATACAGTGTTTGGTTTTCTGTTCTTGTGACAGTTTGCTGAGAATGATGGTTTCCAGATTCACCCATGTCCCTATGAAGGACACGAAGTCATCATTTTTTATGGCTGTGTAGTATTCCATGGTGTATATGTGCCACATTTTCTCCCCAGTCTATAAATGATGGATATTTCGGTTGGTTCCAGGTCTTTGCTATTGTAAACAGTGCCACAATGAACATACGTGTACATGTGTCTTTATAATAGAATGATTTAAAATTCTTTGGGTACGTTCTCAGTAATGGAATTGCTGGGTCAAATGGTATTTCTATTTCTAGATCCTTGAGGAATTGCCACACTGTCTTCCACAATGGTTGAACTAATTTACACTCCCACCAACAGTTGTAAAAGTGTTCCTATTTCTCCACATTCTCTCCAGCATCTGTTGTCTCCAGATTTTTTAATCATGGCCATTCTAACTGGTGTGAGATGGTATCTCAATATGGTTTTGATTTGCATTTCTCTAGTGACCAGTGATGATGAGCATTTTTTCATATGTTTGTTGGTCTCATTGATGTCTTCTTTAGTAAAGTGTCTGTTTGTCCACTTTTGAATATGTTTGTTTTTTTCTTGTAAATCTGTTTTAGTTCTTAGCCCTTTCTCAGATGGGTAGATTGCAAAAAAATTTTCCCATTCTATTAGTTGCTGGTTCACTCTAATGATTCTTCCTTTGCTGTACAGAAGCTCTGGAGTTTAATTAGATCCCATTTGTCTATTTTGGCTTTTGCTGCCATTGCTTTTGGTGTATTAGCCATGAAGTCCTTGCCTATGTCTATGTGCTGAATGGTTTTGCCTAGGTTTTCTTCTAGGGTTTTTATGATGTTAGGTCTTATGTTTAGATCTTTAATCCATCTGGAGTTAATTTTAGTGTAATGTGTCAGGAAGGGGTCCAGTTTCTGGTTTCTGCACATGGCTAGCCAGTTTTCCCAACACCATTTATTAAACAGGGAATCATTACCCCATTGCTTGTTTTTGTGAGGCTTTTCAAAGATCAGATGATTGTAGATGTGTGTTGTTGCTTCTGAGGCCTCTGTTCTGTTCCATTGGTCTATGTCTCTGTTTTGGTCCCAGTACCATGCTGTTCTGATTACTGTAGCCTCGTAGTATAGTTTGAAGTCAGGCAGTGTGATGCCTCCAACTTTGTTCTTTTTGCTTAGAATTGACTTGGCTATGCGGGCTCTCTTTTGGTTCCACATGAAGTTTGAAGTGGTTATTTCCAATTCTGTGAAGAAGGTCATTGGTAGCTTGATGGGGATATCGTTGAATCTATAAATTACTTTGGGGAGTATGGCCATTTTCAAGATCTTGATTCTTCCCAACCATGAGCATGGGATGTTTTTCCATCTGTTTGTGTCCTCTCTTATTTCACTGAGCAGTGGTTTGTAGTTCTCCTTGAAGAGGTCCTTTACATCCTTTGTTAGTTGTATTCCTAGGTATTTTATTCTCTTTGTAGCAATTGTGAATGGGAGTTCACTTTTGATTTGTCTCTCTGTGTGTTATTGGTGTATAGAAATGCTTGTGATTTCTGCACATTGATTTTGTATCCTGAGATTTTGCTGAAGTTTCTTATCAGTTTCAGGAGGTTTGGGGCTGAGATGATGGGGTCTTCTAAATATACAATCATGTCATCTGCCAGTAGAGACAATCTGACTTCCTCTCTTCCTATTTGAATACCCTTTATTTCTTTCTCTTGCCTGATTGCCCTGGCTAGAACTTCCAATACTGTATTGAATAGGAGTGGTGAGAGAGGGATTCCTTTTCTTGTGCCAGTTTTCAAGGGGAATGCTTCCAGTTTTTGCCCCTTCATTATAATATTGGCTGTGGGTTTGTCATAAATAGCTCTTATTATTTTGAGATACATTCCATCAATATCTAGTTCATTGAAAGTTTTTAAGAGAACTAAAAACCACTGCTCAAGTAAATAAGCGAAGACACAAACAAATGGAAAAACATTCCATGTTCATGGCTAGGAAGAATCAATATCATAAAAATGGCCATAATCCCCAAGTAATTTGTAGATTCAGTGCTATCCCCATCAAGCTACCATTTCACAGAACTGGAAAAAAAAACACCTTAAACTTTATGTGGAACCAAAAAAAAGAGCCCACATAGCCAAGACAGTCCTAAGCAAAAAGAACAAACCTGGAGGCATCATGCTACCTGATGTCAAATTATACTACAAGGCTACAGTAATTAAAACCGCATGGTACTGGTACCAAAACAGAGATATAGACCAATGGAACAGAACAGAGACCTTGGAAGTAATGCCACACATCTACAACCATCTGATCTTTGACAAACCTGACAAAAACAAGCAATGGGGAAATGATTCCCTATTTAACGAATGGTGTTGGGAAAACTGGCTAGCCATATGCAGAAAGCTGAAACTGGACCCCTTCCTTACACCTTATACAAAAATTAACTCCAGATGATTAAAGATTTAAACATAAGACCTAATACCATAAAAACCCTAGAAGAAAACCTAGGCAATACCATTCAGGACATAGGCATAGGCATGGACTTCATGACTAAAACACCAAAAGCAATGGCAACAAAAGCCAAAATTGACAAATGGGATCTAATTAAACCTAAGAGCCCAACAGAATGGGAAAAAATTTTTGCCATCTACCCATCTGACAAAGGGCTAATATCCAGGATCTACAAGGAACTTAAACAAATTTACAAGAAAAAACAATCCCATCAAAAAGTGGGCAAAGGATATGAACAGACACATTTCATAAGAAGGCCTTTATGCAGCTAACAAACATATGAAAAAAAGCTCATTACCACTGGTCATTAGCGAAATGTAAATCAAAACCACATTAAGATAACATCTCACACCAGTTAGCATGGTGATCATTAAAAAATCTGGAGACAACAGATGCTGAAGAGGATGTGGAGAAATAGGAATTCCTTTACACAGCTGGTAGGAGTATAAATTAGTTCAACTACTGTGGAAGACAGTGTGGCAGTTCCTCAAGGATCTAGAAATAGAAATACCATTTGACCCAATAATCTCATTACTGGGTATATATCCAAAGCATTATAGATTGTTTTATTATAAAGACCCATGCACAGGTATGTTCACTGTGGCACTGTTTACAATAGCAAAGACTTGGAACCAGTCCAAATGCCCATCAATTATAGACTCGATAAAGAAACTGTGGCACATATATACCGTGGAATACTATGCAGCCATAAAAAAGGATAAGTTCATGTTATTTGCAGAGACATGGATGAAGCTGGACCCATCATTCTCAGCAAACTAAAACACGAGCAGAAAACCAAACACCAAATGTTCTCACTCATAAGTGGGTGTTAAACAATGAGAACACGTGGACACAGGGAGGGGAACATCACTCACTGGGGTCTGTTGGGGGGTGCACAGGCTAGGGAAGGCATAGCAGGGGGTTGGGGGATTGAGGAGGGATAACATTAAGAGAAATACCTAATGTAGATGATGGGGGGATGGATGCAGCAAACCATGGCATGTGCATGCATATGTAACAGTCCTGCACAATCTGCACATGTACCCCAGAACTTAAAGTGTAATAAAAATAAATAAATAAATAAATTGTGGCATTGATTGTGACATTGCCTCCTCCATTTCTGATTTTATTTGAGCCTTCTCTCTTCTTTTTAAAGTTAGTCTAGATAAGCGTTTTTAAACTTTAATTATCTTTTCACAAAACTAACCCTAAAATTTATTATTTAATAAAATCTCTATTTTCTTTATTCCTTCTCTAATATTTATTATTTCCTTCCAACCTCTAAATTGAGACTGTTCTTTTTTCTTGTTTCTTGACCTGCAATACTGAGCAATGGTTACATTTCCCTTTCTTTAGGGTTTTACTGGAGCTTTATTTTTTCCCTTTGCTGATGTCATGTTTCCCTGGTTATTCATGATTATTGTAAACTTGCATTCATGCCTCTGCATTTGAAGAAATACACAACTCCAAGCTAGTCTTTGCAGACTGGCTTTGACATGGGAAGCCCTTCACCTGTCATCCTGGCCAGGTATTTTGGATAGACTAGCTAGTAGGGACATTTAGCACGTGGGCTTTGTGCCCAGCTCCATGAGTAGGCTGGCCTGATGCCAGAGTCTATAGTCCTTGAATAAGTATTTAATCTACACCTTTAAATTCATACAAAAATATGGATTACTTTGTAATAATAAAAATATTTATCCATAATGAGATCAGATAAGTCCAGTCCAGGGTTTCTTAACTTTACATTATTAATATTTTGAGCTGGATAATTCTTTGTTGGGGCTAGGGGTTGTTCTGAACATTATAGGATGTGTAGCAGAATCTCTAGTTCCTATGTATTGGATTCCAACAGCATGCCTTGCTCAGCTGAGGAAAACTAAAATGTCTCCAGACATTGCCAGATATGCCTAAGGAGGAGCATCAAAGTTACCAACCATGGAACATTACTGAAAATCTTGAAACAATCAAACACTTTATGATGAGTAATTTGCCTGAAACTTGTACCTTTAACCATGAGCCGAAGATCAAAACATGTAAACTACAGTCATATAATCTGCTATTATCAGAACTCTGTTTATGTTAGAATTACTGTTTTTTATTGCATTTCTGTGCACTTTTGACCTTCAGATTTTTTTACTTTCAATGCTTCTAACAACATTTGCCAAGTTTCTCTAACAGTATACATTTTAACTATTATTTTAGGTTCAGGTATACATGTGTATGTTTGTTATATAGGTAAACTACGTGTCATGGGGGTTTGGTGTACAGATTATTTCATCATCCAGGTAATAAGCAAAGTACCTGATAGGTAGTTTTTAAAATCCTCTCTCTCCTGCCACGCTCCAGCCTAAAGTAGGCCCCGGTGTCTGTTGTTCCTCTTTGTGTCCATGTGTTCCCATTATTTACCTCCTAGTATACTTAAGAATATACAGTATTCAGTTTTCTATTCCTGCATTGATTTGCTTAGGATAATGACCTCCAGCTCCATTCATGTTGTTGCAATCAATATGATCTCATTTATTTTTATGGCTGCATAGTATTCCATGGTGTAGATGTACCATATTTTCTTAATTCAGTTTGTTATTGATTTGGGTTGATTCCATGCCTCTGCTATTGTGAATAATACTGTAATAAATATATGCTCACCTGTCTTTATGGTAATAATTTATATTCCTTGGATATACACCCAATAATGGGATTACTGGGTAAAATGGTAGTTCTTTTTTTCGGGGTTGGGTTTGGTTTTGTTTTGTTTTGTTTTGTTTTGTTTTGTTTTGTTTTTTGAGACCAAGCTTTGTTCTGTCACCCAAGCTGGAGTGAAGTGATCCTCAGCTCACTGCAACCTCTGCCTCCTGGGTTCAAGTGATTCTCCCACTTCAGCCTCTTGAGTGGCTGGGATTACAGGTGCCCGCTACCATGCATGGCTAATTTTTGTATTTTTAGTAGAGGCAGGGTTTCACTATGTTGGCCAGGCTGGTCTTGAACTCCTGACCTCAACTGATCCACCCGCCTGAGCCTCTCATTACCACTAGGCAGAGGTGAAAGATCCAGCTCTGCTTGTGGTGTCTGTGGACAATGGGAATGGCACATCCTTATCACCACTTAAAAGTGGTGAAAGTCCTGTACCTCCACTAGTCCTTCTCTGACATCATCTTAGTGGAGATGAGGGTATCTTGTTACTGCTAGGTGGGAATACAAGTTCAGGTTCTCGCACGTGTTCTTCACTGATGCTATGTGAATAGGTGCAGATATGTTACCACCTCATACTCTTTTAGCGTTTTGCATGGCTTTCTCTGACACCACCCCTGTGGTGGTGCTGGGATGTCTCATTATAGTCTCACAAAGGTAGAGGTATAGATTTCCACTTGGCTTTTGCTGATATGGGTGAAAGTGGTGCCACACCCACACCAGATCATGTTGAGAGAGTAGAGAAGTTCTGTCTAAGGTTTACCATCTTGGTAGGTTACCCTTTTCCTGGTCCTTAGGCTCAAGATAGAAGAATTTTATCAGGGTGTTTCCAGATTGCCACCTTTCTAAGCCCTAAATATGGGATAATGTGAAGCAGCATAAACACCCAGGGAACTCACCATTGTGTTGTTTCTTAGGTTCCAAAGTCCCTAGCCACCCTGCCTGCCTCCTTCTCTCCACCTTTCGGAATCTTCTTATGTTTTGTTTTTCATATTATATCTAGGAGTTTGGTTGTACATAGCAGATGGAATAGAACAAAAGCATGTCTACTCCATCTTCCTAGAAGAGGAAGTTGTCAGAACCTTTAATATTATGAATGTCTGATGATTTGGTTTGGATGTCTATCCCCTTCAAATCTCATGTTGGTTTCAGGGGCCAGGCCCAGGGAGCCACTGCCCTGCTTCAGGACATTTCTTACCACATCCTGGTCATTCCAGCTCCAACCTCTACTCAAAGGAGCCCAGGGTGCAGCTCAGGCCAAATCTGTGGAGGGCACAAACCATAAGCTTTGGTGACTTTCATATGGTGTTAAGTCTGAAGATGTGCAGAATGCAAGAGTGAAGGAGGCTTAGAAAATTTCACCTAGATTTCAGGGGATGTATGAAAAAGCCTAGTGCCCAGGCAGAAGTCTGCCACAGGGGCAGAGGTAGAGCCCCCACAGAGATACTCTACTAGGGCTATGCCAAGGGAAAATGTGGAGTTTGAACACACGCAGAGTCCTTGCCAGTATACTTCCTAGTGAAGCTATGGGAAGGGAGCCATTACCTTCCAGACCTCAGAATGGTGGAGCCACCAGCAGCTTGTATCCTGAGGCTGGAAAAGCCACGGGCACTGAACTCCAAGCTATGAGAGCAGCTACATGGGTTGTGCCTTGCAAAACTATAGGGGCAGAGCTTCCCAAGGCTGTAGGAGCCCACTTCTTGCTCCAGTGTGCCCAGGATATGGGCTATGGATTCCAGGGTGTTTTGGAACTTTAAGGTTTAATATGTGTCCTGCTGGGTTTTGGACTTGCATGGAACCTGTAGCCATTTCTTTGGCTGATTTCTCCCTTTTGGAATGGGAATGTCTACCCAATGCTTGTATCACCATTGTATCTTGGAAGTAAATAACTTATTTTTGATTTTACAGGCTAATAGATGGAAAGAATTTGACTTGAGTCTCAGAGGAGACTTTGGACTTGGTACTTTTGAGTTAATGCTAGAACAAGTTAAAGACTTCGGAGGATTGTTTTTGCAGTGTGAGAAGGACATGAGGTTTGGAGCCCAAGGATGGAGTAATATGGTTTGGCTGTTTCTTTCCTCCAAATCTCATATTTAAATGTAATCCCCAGTGGTGGAGATGAGACCCAGTAGGGGGTGTTTGCATCACTGAGGTGGGTCCCTCATAAATGGCTTAGCTATGATAATAAGTGGGTTCTCACTCTTAGTTCATGCGAGTTCCACTTGCTCAAAAGAGCATAGCACCTCCCCACCTTCTCTTTTGCTCCCATTCTTGCCATGTGATGTGCCTGCTTCCTTTTAGCCTTCTGTCATTATTGTAAGCTTCCTGAAGCCCTCACCAGAAGCAGATGCTGGCATCACAATTCTTGTACAGCCTGAACAGTCATAAGCCAATTAGACCTCTTTACTTTATGAATTACCCAGCCTCAGATATTCATTTGTACTGACTCAAACAGCCTTACACACCTAGGTCTTGTCCTTAGAGATCTTGATTTAATTGCTCAGGGACTTGGTCTGGGGATTTATACTTTAAAATATCCCCAGATGTTTCTCATGTTTATTGATGGTGGAGAAACCGTCATACCTGATGTTTTATCCTCAAAGTGAAAACTTGCATTCAACTACTAATGGTTTCCATACAGCATCACAGACCAAAGTGCTCCAATCTTTCCCCATCATAACAAGTCATAAAATTTGATTCATTAAAATGTGAACTATCTCAACATTTATTATCAGCAATGATATTTTAAAAATCATTGCTTAAGACAGTTTGTCGGTACATCAAAAGCAATCTGAGGATAAGATGTGGCTGGCAGTTACTAGCAACTTCAAGGATAGCTAGCTGCATGTATTCTCATGAGATAAGAACCTATTCCTTCCTTTATGTTCTCACATCCACTGCCCACTTTAGAAATTAGGCCTGGACAACTCCATGCCTTAGTATCGAACAGCTTCTCCCATTTTATTTATCTTTCTATCAGTCTCATATACTGGCTCAGATACTTATAAAAATATATCTTTTTATATAAAACAAACACAAATTTTAATGGCTGCCATTTTCTCATTGTATCAAATTCAATTACCTAATCGTTGACATTCAAAATCATCACCACTTACCACAAATCTACTCCCTCATTCTAACCCACTCCCATAAACAATAGTCTAATCCTGGTAAAATTGTGCTGTCTGGCATATCTTACATTTTCCACAGTATATTCTACTGTTTAGAGCACTCTAAGATGTTCTCTTCTTTGATTTTTTTTTTTTGAGACTCCCACCTCAGCCTCCAAAATAGCTGGGATTACAGGCATCTGCCACGACACCTGGCTAATTTTTGTATTTTTAGTAGAGACAGGGTTTCACCTTGTTGGTCACACTGGTCTGGAACTCCTGACCTCATGATCTGCCCACCTCCGCTCCCCAAAGTACTGGGATTACAGGCATGCGCTACTGCGCCTGTCCGGGAGAAAGTATTTTTAAACTACACATTCAACAAGGGACTGATATCCAGAATCTACAAAGAAATCAAACAATTCAACAAAAAGAAACAAGTAATTCCATTAAAAAGTGAGTGGAAGACATGAACATACTTTTTTTTTTCTTTCCAAAAGAAGGCATACAAATGGCCAAAAAGCATATGAAAAACATTCTCAACATCATAGATCATCAGATAAAGGCAAATGAAAACCACAATGAGAGAAGTCATCTTATACCAGCCAGAATGGCTATTATTAAAATGCCCAAAAATAACAGATGTGGATGAGGATATGGAGAAAAGAGAACATTCATACACTGTTGGTGGGAGCACAAATTCATACAGCCTCTATGGAAAACAGTATGGAGATTTCTCAAACAAATAAAAATAGAACTATCACTCCATCCAGCAATTCCACTATTGGGTATCTACCCAAAGGAAAAGAAAGATGCAATCATATGTTTCTAGCAGCACTAGTCACAATGGCAAAGATACGGAATCAACCTAAGTGTCCATCAATGGATGTTTGGATAAAGAAAAGGTGGTATACAAATATCCATATATCTATATCTATATATCTATATATTTTATTATTTATCTATTGCCCCATTTTGTGCCTGACTGGTATTTCATTGTGCATCTATACATAAATCTAGCTATACATATATCTATCTACATAGGTATGTATTAATGTATAGCTATGTGGCTCTTTATGTATCTATATCTATTAATATATAGCTATGTAGATAGATGTATGTATAGATGTATAGATATACAGACATAGGCACAATTGAATATTATTGGAATACTATTCAGCCACAAAAAGAGAATGAAATCATGTCTTTTGTAGCAACATTAATGGAATTGGAGACCATTATCTCTCTTTTTTTTTTTTTTTTACAAAAGGAAATTTATTTCAAAAGCATAAGGGGACATTTACATTTAAACAAGGTGATAAACAGGTGCCTTGGAAAAGAAAAAAAAATCCACAGCATTAAGTTTTTCATTTAAATTTGGAAGCAAAAATAACCTAAGTTGTGCACTATTGCCGTAGGAAAGGGAAAGGGACGAGTGAGGGATAAGGGAACAGTCAACTCAGTATCAAACTTGAGAAAGTAAAGTCACTTCTGTTCAGCGTTGAGTTTACAAATATGCTTATAAAGAAGAAAAGTGGTAAAATTATCCGTAATGTTCAAATTTATTTTGCTGTAGTCTCAATACAATTTCTGTACTTGAAATGGCTTTGGGCCACTGGGTGATCTATCTATGATGTCCAGATTAACTGGTGAGTTTTCAAATGGCAATTTTATTTTCCTTTGTCTGTTCAGATTCCAAGGGAATTTAGGTTCAGCTCGTGGTCTTTTGGAATGTTTAGAGATTATTGCCACCACTCCATAGCCAAGCTGACCAACTTTTGCTCACTTGTATGATTCTAGCCTTTCAGAACTATTTTCCCCATACACATGTGCAGTAATTCTAACAAAGGAGTTTTGCTTCTTCTGCAGTGTAGAGGTAATGGTAATGAAGACCTGCATTGGAATCACAAACTATTCTTCAAAAAAATACATCAGACTACTAGAAATGTCATTCAGGCGTTTGATTTCAATAGCAAAACTGGGGAGGGAAGATTAACTGTGAAACAAAAATATATGAAACATTCAAATGTAGAACAAAAGGCCTATGCTACTAAAAATGCCTATGACATTAAACACTCCACAAACCCCCCATCTGTTGTTTTAACCTAAAAATTCTATTAGCTAACTTATACAATAATTTTGATTAATAACCTGAGAAGTTAAAATGTTGAAAGTGGCAAAAGCAAACCGAGAGAGCATCCCTTACTTATTGGTACCATGTTTTATCAAGTCACTTTTTCTGGGTAGCCCTGGTTATTAAATCTTAAGTGAAACAACTAAGAAACGGAAAATCAAATACTGCAAGTTCCACTTTTAAGTGGGAGAAAAATAATGTGTGCACATGGACACAAAGTGTGGAAAAATAGAACCTGGAGATGTAAAAAAGTGAGAGAGTGGACGGGGAGTAAGAGAAGAGAAATGATTTAATGGGTACAGTGTACATTATTTAGGTGATGGTTACTCTTGATGTACTCTTAATATAGTATTTACCTCACTGTGTAGTAACTACCTGTCTAAAGGTTTGTCTCTTTATATTCAATTATGAATTCTACTAGGACAGGAATTTTGCCTTATTCCTTTCATATTTCTAGTATTTAATTCAATTCCTTACACATATAAGATCAATTACTGGTTGTTGAACAAGTAGACAAAACCATTATAACATTGCCATACACATATAATAAAATAAAGTTTATGGAAATGGCTTGTGAGCCTCAGAATAGCTTTTAAACCAGGGGTTAGCATGCTACAGCCCAATCAGACCCATTGTCTGTTTTTGTATATAGTTTTATTGGAATACATCTAGTTCATTCATTTGTTGGCTATAGCTACTTTCACATTATAAGACCAAATTGACTACTAGCAAAAGAGAGCATATGGGTCACTA
The DNA here is from genome assembly GCF_009761245.1 of Sapajus apella. Classification (NCBI taxonomy): domain Eukaryota; kingdom Metazoa; phylum Chordata; class Mammalia; order Primates; family Cebidae; genus Sapajus; species Sapajus apella. The sequence continues at coordinate 11,817,301 of NW_022436952.1, read as the reverse complement.
TGTTGAAAATAATTACTATGTGGCTCTTTACATAAAAACTTAGACAATACTTGTATTAGATGCTAGCTGTTTAGGGGCAATGAACTTAGTGATTCTGTTCTTGGTATTGGAAAAGTGAAAAGCTGGGATTAAAGATCCCAATTTCTTCAATCATTTAAGCAGAAGGTAATGATAACTTATTTCTATCAGATCTGACTTGAAGGAGTGCATTTTTATTCATTTAACAGATATTTATTTAGAACCATAGTGTTCTAATCACTATTTCAGGAATCAACAAGTTTATTCAGTAAGTACTTATAGAGTACCTGTTGTGTTCATGCACCATTCCTGCTTTCATAGAGCTTATATATGTTTTAGTAAAAGGAAACTCACACTTAAAGGAAGAATTACCAAAATTAAGATTGGATACAGGGGCTGAAAGACTGGAAGAGTTAAACCCATCTTATACATTTCTGTCATATCAGATAATGAATTAGTTCATTTGTGTATGTCTATACCCAAAACTGGGTAATTTATAAAGAAAAAGAGGTTTAATGGACTCACAGTCCCATGTGGCTAGGGAGGCCTCACAATCATGGCAGAAGGTGAAAGTTTCATCTTACGTGGTGGCAGGCAGGAGAGAATGAGAGCTAAGCAAAAGGGGTTTCCTCTTATAAAAACATCAGATCTCCTAAGACTTATTCACTATCAGGAGAACAGTATGGGGAAATTGCCCCCATGATTCAATTATCTCCCATGGGGTCCCTCCCATAACACATGGCAATTATGGTAGCTACAATTCAAGATGAGATTTGAGTGGGGACATACACAAACAGTATCACATAACATGTTAAACTGTACTGAATTGCATTCATCTACATGTTTGTCTCCCTGTATTTGACAGTAATCTCCCTGAGGACAGTTCACTTGAATGTTTTTCTTTGTTGCTGCAACTCTGGGACAATACCTGGCAAAACACTTTATTAAAATAAGCTGAATCATTGGGAAGCTAGAAAGAAAATTCAACTTTGCAGGGAACATTATGAGGTTGATTTGAGATACGTTGTTTGAGGAAGTAATGTAATACATTCAAGTCAAAATGCCTCCTGGACAAGTACAGGTAAGAGAAGACTCTAGTCAAGAAGCAAAGCTCATGTTTTCTGATTCCCAAATCAGTTCTCAGTCTTGACCACATGCACTAACACAAGGAACAGCAGTCAGCACAGATGCTTACTTCTAAATGGACGGGAAGCCACGCTGAATTCTCATTAGCATAAAAGGTATTATCATTAAAGTTGCATTATTTAGAGAACATGGGGAGTTATGAGGTATGGCTGCAACTTCCTTAATCCTGACTTTCTCTTTACAAGCCAGCCATCTGCCTTAATGATTCTGCTAGTGTTTTGAATGGCTTTCCATTGCCTTTGACAATGAAGGGAAATGCCACTGTCAGTGAGAACCACTCTCAAGGAAAAATATTTTTCTAAAAAGTTTATTCAACGCAGAACTAAAATCAACATTATCACAACACACAATTTGTTAAAAATAAGGCTCTTCTTTTCAGTCCAGTCAAGTTTTGCTGAATATCAATAAGGTAATAGCTATAGCAGATTTCTGCCAATTAACATACATTTCTTCTGCTGAAATTCACACCATTTTCCTTAATTAATCCTGACCTTTCATCCTGCATTTTATAAGCTTCTTAAGAAGTTAAAAATAAATAATTCAGTCCACATATTTTCTGAAAAGAGACAAGCTGTTTTACTTTATCCTCAGAGAATAAATTAGATAGCTATTCAGATTAAGCTCAAGGAAAATTGGATAAACAAATGCAAAAATCATACATCTTCTGCATGAAGCACATAGATGGAAGCTTTCCACTGCTGAAGGAAGCCAAGATTATTTCTAGAGATTTTGGAAAAAGACAGAATAATGGGAGGTGTTTTCCTGTTTTGTATGATGAGGACGTCATCCAGCTTTTTAGATTTGTAAACTTTAAAGTTCATTGTCAGTATTTGAAATTGAAATCATGTCTTTGTGTTCTTTCATATTTTTCCTGATGTTCTCTTCCATAAATGGATTCTGAAAGGCACATGTCAGTAAATCTTTTGCATTTTTTAATCATATTACTGAAATGACTATCTTCTTCCTCAATGCCATGACATGCTCCTTTAACAATCCCATTCAATTTTTTAGAGTCGTGTTTAAAATGCAAAACTCTTCGTATTACTTGTATGCTTTTATATATTCAAAGGTTCCTCTTGCCACTGAGTGATTTCTTCACACTTTACTTTTTAAATCTTATGTTATGTCACTTTACATGCTCTATGGCAAATGTTACCTTCCCTAAGGCTCTTACCTCTGCCATAGATATCTTGTACCTTGTGAAAATCTCCCTTTATTCCACTACCTCTGCCAACATCCCTCGGTCCAGTGAAATACTGTCTATTCTTCAAGGTCTAGGTCTTTAAGAAAGCCGTCTACAATCTCTTCAATCAGAAGTGTTCTCTTCTATTTCTCTAAGTATACTTCTGATATTTAACTTATACTGCTTTTCTTTGTAAAATTTTAAGCATGTAAACTCTATGTAGCATTTACCTAATAACTCGAAAGCTCTTTCAAGGACTCGAGTAGGTTTCCCCAGGAGTTAGTAGACTACCTCTCACATTACATGAATTTAGTAAAAGTCTCCAATGATTAACAAGAATCGCTACCCATATTCTCTATATTAGGAAAAAGGTTGCTAGGAAAGAAATAAGAATATTATATATTTAAAAGTTTGTTTCTTAACATTTTATGTAAATCTTAAGAAAATCCTTCTAAATAAGAATGAAGGTACTACATTTATGATGCATTAAAGAAATCGAGTTACAGTTGTTTTTGCTCATTAATTTTTGGTGAAAAATATTAGATATTCCTAGTAAAGATGTTTAAAAATAACTCCATTTTGGTAGCTAGAATTATTAAATGCTTACTACTGTGTGTGTTTAAGAGTTGAGTAAGTATTAAAATCTTAACCTTTCATTTTCTCATTTGATTTCTAAGAACTGTTAGCCAATCATGTTGTAAAAGAAACATATTTTGTTTGCTAAATCTGAGGAATAATGAGAAACAAAATAGAAAACACACATACTTGATTTATATATGGAAAACTAATATGTTTGCACATATACTAAAATGTATGTTCTGATATCAAACTCTACGCACTGTGTTTCCTCTGTAAACTCATACCCTCTAAAGATTCCAGCCTCATTTCAAATGGTTACAAAATTGATCTGATCAAATTCATGTCTTTGATGTTTTGTGGCTGTTGCATTTGATTAGCTCAACAATTAGGTTATTTTTTCTCCCTTGGCTATTACTCTATTTTTGTGATTTTCTTTGGTTCAACAATGTTTGTTTTTGCTATCAATAGGATTTGAGAATATATTTGTGTTTTCTCAAATAGCAGTTAATAAGACTTAAGAAGTTAGATTTTTTCCTTTTTTAATGTTTTTTATACTTATATTACTTGTGATTGAAGTAATTCTATTAAGATTTTAAAACCTGAGTCCTGCTGCAAATTTTTCATATTCTATTATGATGTCATATTTTAGAAAGATTGTTTAAAATCATTTGATAAAAATAACTTAAATATTTAACTTTTATCTTAAAATATAATGCATGAGAGTCTGTGATCTGAAAATTGTTTTAAAATCTGAGTTTCATTTGATTTCTAGTCATGTGCTTACATGTAAATTGCCCGTTTCATTATCACCTGCTAATCTCTTCAAAAACCTTAAAATCAAAGATTCTTTTCTCCAAAATCCACTTCTACCATTAAATTATCACAGCTTCAGCTAGAGAGGATATTTGGCAGCCTTGAGATTCAAGAAAGTGGCACATGCCAGAGCTATAAATGAAAACGCTTGAAGAGGAGAAAGACATTGACTTAATTCATCTTGACCTTTTATTATGACCAACATGTATGATTTCCACTGTCATAAAGATTGTTTTAGTTTGCTGCCTTGTCAGCCCAAGGTGATTGACAGAGCACTTTATGCATAACAAATTATTATTTTGCCCTTTGCTTGGGGCTGGTCAGCCTCAGCTGATCTTTTTTTCTTTCTTCTTCTTTTTTTCCACACAGGTTAAGAGCTGTCATTTAATTCTTTATAAAACATTTGGTAATTGTAACATTTGCTCTTTACATCCTGTTCCATAAATCCCATCAGCTTTTAAAATTCATTTTAATTTTGTTTCTTCTCTGCCTGTATCTTTTCTTTTTATTTATTTCTTCTAAAAATAAAATGGGATACATGCACAGAATGGGCAGTTTTGTTACACAGGTTTACATGTGCCATGGTGGTTTGCTGCATCTATTGACCCGTCCTCTAAATTCCCTCCCCTTGTCCCCCAACCCCAAACAGGCCATGTTGTGTATTGTTCCCCTCCCTGTATTCATGTGTTCTCAATATTCAACTCCCACTTATGAGTGAGAACATGTGGTATTTGGTTTTTTGTTCTTGTGTCAGTTTGCTGAGAATGACTCCCGGTTTCATCCATGTCCCTGCAAAGGACATGATCTCATTCCTTTTTATGGCCACACAGTATTCCACAGTATATGTGTACCACATTTTCTTTATCAAGTCTATCATTGATGAGCATTTGGGTTGATTCCATGTCTTTTCTATTGTAAATAGTGCTGCCATAAACACATACCTGTGCATGTGTCTTTATAGTAGAATAATTTGTATTCCTTTGGGTATATACCTGTAATGGGATCGCTGGGTCAAATGGTATTTCTTGTTCTAGATCTTTGAGGAATTGCCATACAGTCTTCCGTAATGGTTGAACTAATATACATTCCCACCAACTGTGTAAAAGATTTCCTATTTCTCCACAGCCTCACCAGCATCTATTGATTCCTTTTTAATAACTGCCATTCTGACGGGCAGGACATGATCAGTGATTTTGAGCTTTTTTTCATATGTTTGTTGGCTCTGTAAATGTCTTCTTTTGAGAATTGTCTGTTGATATTCTTTGCCCAGTTTTTGATGGGTTGTTTGTTTTTTTCTTGTACATATGTTTAAGTTTCTTGTAAATTGTGGATATTAGCCCTTTATCAGATGGGTGTACTGCAAAAATTTTCTCCCATTCTGTAGGTTGCCCGTTTACTCTGATGACAGTTTCTTTTGCTGTACAGAAGCTCTTTAGTTTAATTAGATCCCATTTGCCAATTTTGGCTTTTGTTGCTATTCCCTTTGATATTTTTTTTCATTAAGTATTTCCCCTCCCTATGTCCTGAATGGTATTACCTAGGTTTTCTTGTAGGGTTTTTATGGTTTTGATTTTACATTTAAGTCTTTAATCCATCTTGAGTTAATATTTTTATAAGGTGCAAGGAAGGGGTCCAGTTTCAGTTTTCTGCATATGACTAGCCAATTTTCCCAGCACCATTTACTGATTAGGAGATCCTTTCCCCATTGCTTGCTTTTGTCAGCCTTGTTGAAGATCTGATGGTTGTAGATGTGTGGTGTTATTTCTGAGGTCTCTGTTCTGCTCCATTAGTCTATATGTCTGTTTTGCTACTAGCACCATGCTATTTTGGTTAATGTAGCCTTGTAGTATAGTTTGAAGGCAGGTAGCCTATGCCTCCAGCTTTGTTATTTTTGCTTAGGATTGCCTTTGCTATGTGCCATCCTTCATCCCATATGAAATTTAAAATAGTTTTTTCTAATTCTGTGAAGAATGTCAATAATAATTTGACAGGAATAGCATCAAATCTATAAACTACTCTGGGCAGTCTGGCCATTTTCATGATATTGATTCTTCCTAGCCATGAGCGGGGAATGTTTATTTATTTGTTGTGTCCTCTCTTATTTCCTTGAGCAGTGGTTTGTAGTTCTTTTTGAAGAAGTTCTTCACATCCTTTGCTAGCTGTATTCCTAAGTATTTTATTCTCTTTGTAGCAATTGTGAATGAGCGTTCATTCACAATTTGGCCCTCTGTTTGCCTATTGTTTGTGTAAAGGAATGCTTCTGATTTATGTACATTGATTTTGTATCCTGAGACTTTGCTGAAGTTGCTTATCAGTTAAAGAAGTTTTTGGTCTGAGGTGATGGGGTTTTCTAAATATAAAATTATGTTGCCTGCAAACAGAGACAATTTCGCTCCCTCTCTTCCTATTTGAATAAACTTTATTTATTTCTTTTGCCTAATTTCCCTGGCCAGAACTTCCAATACTATGTTGAATAGAAGTGGTAAGAGAGGGCATACTTGTCTGGTAATGGTTTTCAAAGAGAATGCTTCCAGGTTTTGCCCATTGAATATGTTATTGGCTGTGAGTTTGTCATAAATAGCTGTTATTATTTTGGGATATTTCCCATCAATACCTAGTTTATTGAGAGTTTTTAAATGAAGGGATTTGAATTTTATCAAGGGCCTTTTCTGCATCTATTGAGATAATCTTGTGGTTTTTGTCTTTGGATCTGTTTATGTGATGAATTATGTTTATTGATTTGCATATGTTGAACCATCCCTTACAACCCAGGGATGAAACTGACTTGAGCATGGTGGATCATTTTTTGATGTGCTACTGGATTCAGTTTGCCAGTATTTTACTGAAGATTTCTGTATCAATGTTCATCAGGGATATTGGCCTGAAGTTTTATTTTTATTTTTGTTTTGTCTCTTCCTAGTTATGGTATCAGAATAATGCTGGCGTAATAAAGTGAGTTAGGAGTCCCTCCTTTTCACTTGTTTGGAATAGTTTTAGAAGGAATGGTGCCAGCCCCTCTTTGTTCTTCCTGTAGATTTCAGCTGTGAATCCATCTGGTCCCAGGCTGTTTTTGGTTAGTAGGTTATTAATTACTTCCTCAATTTCAGAACTTGTTAATGGTCTATTTGGGGATTCGACTTATTTGTGATTTAGTCTTGGGAGGGTGTATGTGTCCAGGAGTTTATCCATTTCTTCTAGATTTTCTAGCTTATTTGCATAGAGGTGTTTATAATATTTTCTGATGATAGTTTTTATTTCAATGGGGTCAGTGATGATATCCGCATTATCATTTTTATTGCATTTATTTGATTCTTCTCTCTCTTCTTCTTTATTAATCTTACTAGTGTCTATTTTATTAATTTTTTCAAAAAAAAAAAAAAAAACCCAGCTCCTGGATTCACTGATTTTTTTGGAGGGTATTTCATGTCTCTATCTCATTCAGCTCTTCTCTGATCTTAGTTATTTCTTGGGCTTTTCTCGCTTTTGGATTCATTTGCTGATGCCTCTCTAGCTCATTTAATTGTGATATTAGGGTGTCAGGTTTCTGATATGGGCATTTAGTACTATAAATTTCTGTCTTAACACTGCTTTAGCTGTGTCCCAGAGACTCTGGTACATTGTCTCTTTGTTCTCATTGGTTTCAAAGAACTTCTTGATTTCTGCCTTAATTTCATTGTTTACCCAAAAGTCATTCAGAAACAGGTTGTTCAGTTTCCATGAAATTGTGTGGTTTTGAGTGAATTTCTTATTCCTGGGTTCTAATTTGTTTTCACTGTAGTATGAGAGACAGTTATGATTTCATTTTTATTGCATTTGCTGAGAAGTATTTTACTTCCAATCATGTGGTCGATTTTAGAATAAGTGCCATGTGGCACTAAGAAGGATGCATATTATGTTGATTTGGTGTAGACTTTGTAGGTCTCTAAGACATTGTTTTATGAATCTGGATGCTCTTGTATTGGGTGCATATATATTCAGAATAGTTAGCGCTTCTTGTTGAATTGTTCCCTTTACCATTATGTAATACCTTTCTTCATCGTTTTTGACCTTTGTTGGTTTAAAGTCTTTTGTCAGAGACGAAGATTGCAATCCCTGCTTTTTTTTTTTTTCTCTTTCCATTTGGTTGGTAGATTTTTTCCTCTATCCCTTTATTTTGAGCCTGTGGGTGTCTTTGCACACAAGATGGGTCTCCTGAATATAGAACACTGATGCGTCTTGACTCTATCCAATTTGCCAGTCTTTTGTCTTTTAATTGGGGCATTTAGCCTATTTACATTAAAGGTTATTATTGTTGTGTGAATTTGATCCTGTCATCATGATGCTATTTGGTTATTTCATACACTAGTTGATGCAGTTTCTTCAGTGTCATTGGTCTTTATATTTTGGTGTGTTTTTTTCAGTGGCTGTTTTGGTGCCAGTTTTTTCTTTCCATATTTAGTGCCTCTTTCAGGAGCTTTTGCAGGGAAGTCCTGGTAATAACAAAATCCTCCAGCATTTGCTTGTCTGTAATGGATTTTATTTCTCCTTGGCTTGTGAAGCTTACTTTGGCTGGATATGAAATTCTGGGTTGAAAAATTCTTTTTTTTTTTTTAAGAATATTGAATATTGGCCCCCAATTTCTTCCGGCTTGTAGAGCTTCTGCTGAGAGGTCTGCTGTTAGTCTGATGGGCTTTCTTTTTTAGGTCACCCGGTCTTTCTGTCCGGCTGCCCTTGACAGTTTTTTCATTTTGTCCTTAGAGAATCTGATGATCATATGTCTTGGGGTTGATCTTTTCATGGAATATCGTAATGGTGTTCTCTGTATTTCCAGAATTTATATGTTGGCCTGTCTTACCAGGTTGGGGAAGTTCTCCTGGATAATATCCTAAAGTTTGTTTTCTAGCTTGTTTCCATTATCCCCATCTCCTTCCGTTACTCCAGTCAACCATAGGTTGTTTTTTTTTTTATGAAGTCCCATATTTCTTGGAAGCTTTGTTCATTCCTTTTCCTTCTTTTTTCTCTATTCCAGTCTGCATGTCTTATTTCAGTAAGGTGGTCTTGAAGCTGTGAAATTCTTTCTTCTACTTAGTCTGTTTAGCAGTTGATACTTGTGTATGCTTCACAAAGTTCTTGTGCTGTGTTTTTCAACTCTATCAGGTTGTTTATATTCCTCTCTAAACTGGTTATTCTAGTTAGCAATTTCTCTCACCTTTTATCAAGGTATTTAGTTTCTTTATATTGGGTTAGAATATGCTCCTTTAGCTCATCATAGTTTTTTATTACCTATCTTCTATAGCCTACTTCTGTCAATTGTCCATCTGATCCTCCATCTAGTTCTGTGCCCTTGATGGAGGGATGTTGCAATCATTTGGAGGAGAAGAGGCACTCTGGCCTTTTGGGTTTTCAGCATTTTTTTTCATTGATTGTTTCTCATCTTTGTGAGTTTGTCAGTTTTGGTCTTCGAGGCTGCTGACCCTTGGATGGGCTTTTTGTGGAGGACATTTTGTTGTTGGTGGTGATGCTTTGTTGTCACTTTCTGTTTGTTTTTCTTTTAATAATCAGGCCCCTCTTCTGTATGGCTGCTGCAGTTTACTAGGGGTTCACTACAGGCCCTATTCATCTGATTCACTCCCATACCTGGAGATGTCACTCAAGGAGGCTGGAGAGCAGCCAAGATGGTGCCTCCTCCTTTTACTGGGACCTTCAATCTTGAGGGACACTAACTTGATGCCAATAGTATCACTCCTCTAAAGGGTGTCTGTCAACCCTTGTTGGAGGGTCTCACCCAGTTGGGTGACACAGGGAGCAGGACCCATTTAACGAAGCACTTTGTCCCTTGATGGAGAGCGTGTGTTTCGCTGAGGGGAAACCCACTTGTCTGGGATGCCCAGATTCCTCAGAACTACCATGAGGAGAGGCTAAGCTGCCAGTCAGCAGAGACTGAGGCTACCCCTCCCGCTAGGGGCTCAGGCCCAGGGAGATCCAAATTCTGTCCTGAGCCTCTGGCTGGAGTTATTGGAGTTCCTGCAGGGAAGCCCCACCCACTGAGGAAGGATGGGTCAGGGTTAGACCTGAAGAAGCACTCTGGTCACAGACTGCCACAGCCAGTATGTTGGGCTGTGGGGACAAGTCTTGGGACCAAGCTGTCCAGTCTCCCAGGGTTCCAGCAGGGGAAAAGCCAGCCTCAGCTGATCTTGATTTCCAAACTGTGCTCTCTCCCAGGTATCATGTTAGTTGTCATTTGAGATATGTGAGACCTACTTTCCTCAACATTCTGTGTTAGTTTACTCATTTGGCTTCTATCTTCATGATGACATTAGATCTCTGGTTCTCAATAGGAAAGCGGTGAAACTCTCTTGGTCATCACAATAATTGGGATGCTCCAGCATTTAATAAGTAAGGATGAGGAATGCTAGAGCCCCTTCAAAGCAAGAGACATCATCGTAAAGAATTTTTCTCAGGCTCTGCCCCAGAGGTCCCCAGCTCCTAGAACATAGACCAGTATGGGTACATGACCTGTTAAGAACTGGGCAGCACAATAGAAGGTGAGTAACGGGTGAGCCAGTGAAGCTGAGCTCCCCCTCCTGTCAGATGAGAGGAGGCATCAGAGTCTCACAGGAGTGTGAACCCTATTGTGAAGAGTGTAAGTGAGGAATTTAGGTTATACTCTTCTCATGAGAATCTGATGATATCTGTAATGGGCTTAAACCACCTTCCCCCTCCCGGCCCCTGTTGTGGCAAAATTGTCTTCCACAAAACCTGTCCCTGATGCCAAAAAATGTTGGGGACCCTGCTCTACATGAATTCCAAATGTCCCAGTGGTCCTTCATGTAGATTAAAAACTTTCAATAACGATTTGAGCCCAGAACCTAACTCATTTTGCACACAAACCCAGAAACCTGTGTCAATTTTTTATGTATGCTGCATTTCTCAGACACTTGACATTTGTATAAATGAGGAGAATAATGTGCTTTATTTTATTTTTGAAAGTTTACATCCAAAAGTATTTTTCAATTTGGAAAATAGTTTACTGAGAACTATACATTTTTAAAATTTAGATCATCCATACCAAAATCCTGATTATTCTTAAGTTGCAGCTCACATATATAAGTAGTCATTTTACAGGGGCAAGAATATGACTAATTAAATCTTCTAGTATAGTCATGCCTAAGCCTTTAGACAGAGATGTGCAAATAATTCAATTATAAGTTAGTTTTCTGCTCTTTCTTCTTAATGTTATGGTTTGGGGTTCATATTGATTTTATTAGCATTTGTGTGTGTTAATATGCAATAGTATTTTATAAATTATATTCCATGATAACAGTGGTGGTACTATACAAAATTTTACTAAAAAGGACATTGGGTATCATGAGATTCTAAGTCACTGTTGTAGACATAGAAGATTCACTTTGACAGAGTTTACAGGAATGTTGAAGAATTTCGAATTCTCCCTTTGTTTTCATTTGTAGTTCAGTCCAAGAGTCAAAACCACACACACATACACACACGCACATGCACACACACACAATTCCTCATGAGCTTTGAAAATAAACTATCACTTATGATTGAATTGAATAAAATGTTTATTTCAGGGAAGCATTAACTTAGTTCAGGGACCACAAGCTAAAGCCTGTTCACTACATGTTTTTTGACCAGCATCATGGTTTTAAAATTGTTTTAATTTAAATGACTTCAGAGGAGGGACTTCTAAAGTCCCTGCACCAACTATGCTAGTGTATACCTGAAGAACAAAATAATACCTCACCTGCAACAGAAATGTTTCCTGAAAAAGAGAGAGAGAGAAGGAAAGAGAAAAGAAGAGAGAGAAGGAAAGCATATGTGTGTGTGACATGTACAAAATTGGCTTCCAGTTAAAACAATGGGTCAGTTGCCAGTATTTAAAGATTAGGGGACTATACATAAAATATTCTGATTTCTGGCTGAACTTGGAAAAATCAGGAAACAGATGGTCTGGCCACACCAGATCTTCATTTTCTGGCTGAAACAATAACCTGGGACTGAGAAATGGCTGCCTCCTTTAGACAGGCAGCAACTCTCCAGGGGGTTCACTGTTCTTTCTTGTCTCTCTCAGCTGGCCTTATTAATTGATTTACATTATCTGCGAGAACCCTATGTTTGTGACCTCTGGCTTAATTGGATATTAAACTACCTACACGAAGAGAAATAAAACATTCAAAGTAATCAAAAATGTTTACAGTGCTACAAAGTATCAGGTTATATTTTATTCTAAGGTTATATGTTAATTATGAAAATAAATAACATTATCATATTGTATGAGGTAATGGGGAAACAACAGCAAGAACAACATAGGATTTATAGCTAGGGTCATATGTAATCTCAGTTTTGCACCTTTACCTGTGCGTGACTATATATAAATTACATGTCCTTGCTTAACTTCAGTTTTCTTGTCTTTGAAAATGAGATAGTAAAACCTGACTTCGGTGTACAATGTGTGTGTGTGTTCTGCTCATATGACTTTGGGTCACTTTTTTTTCCTACTGTTTTTATGAATCCCTTCCAAACCTTCCCAGTTTTTATGTGCTTTTGCTTCCAACAGCCAGTAAAGGACTGTCCTTGGGCTACTGAAACCTATTTTGCCTGCTAATGGGAGGAAACAGAGTTACCTGAAATATTACATTCCTCTTGGAGCCCCTAGCCAATGTCTGCAGGCAGTAAAAATATGAAATCTCAGATCTTTATCTCAGGTCAGCAGAATTTTGAAGCATAATTTATACTCTAAAATTTCTTTGCAGATGAGATTAAAGCTACCCTCTGCCTTTTTTTTTTTTTTTTTTTTGCTTCTGATATTATAAAATTGCTTGGCTTCCTCTTTTTTCCTGAACTGCACCCCAGATTCTCTTCTCAGGATCTAACTCTGGAAAACCCTAACTAAATCACTGACTAACCAACCTTCATTAGTGTCAGATGAAATGTGATGTATGAAAATGAATTTTTAAAACATTATTATAAAATGCTTTCTTTAAAAAAATCTTGTAGAATTTTCAGGGCAATATCACAATCTTTTCCCATGCCAAAAAGCATGGGACAAGAATTAACTTCATAGAAAATATAACAATCTATCCATATCTTTTACATAATGAGAAAGAAGTTAGAAGTTCAGGAAGTTGTGTTTTGATTATAACAACATCCCTCTGTAACGAGTTCTAAATGGAACTCTATGTTTCCACAACAACAATGAGAAATGACATTGCATTATGGTTTTCTTTTTATTATGGTTCTCTTCAACTTAAAATTTATCTTTTCTTTGAGTAAAAAAGCTCTTTGTTTACAAGCTTATTGCTGAGTTGCAAAAATCTTCTCTCCATGATATTTTCCAACATTACCATGTTTTTCTCCCACAGTTTTTCATTCAGTATTGGCTGTCACTATCATATACACAAAAGTGTGATAAAAGGGCATCTGAAGTGGAGGTTTTAGCAGCTAAGAGTAAGTGCACCAGGTCTGTCAAATGGATGCATTCTTTAATTTTGGTCATGTATTCTACATACCTAGTTTTGTCTTCTTATGGTAACCTTGCTATTGCCCTAGGGCAAGCACTGAGTTTCATTACAATTAGTCAACCAACCTTAATGTTAGAATCTACTTTCATCGTCAAAATCTAAGAACCAAATTTTCAGTTCATCAATAGGTGTGGTGAATTTAAATAGGCTAAAAAGAGATACATTAAGCCTAAAACTAACATTGGCAGCTGTTTTGTTAATTTGATTGTTATTATGGTCAATCAGCATGTGTTTAATGACTCAAAAACAAACAAAACATAAAGTAGTCAGTTGAAAAACCAATTGTTTTGATACAAAATTATTTTGTTAAATCCTTTAAATTAGTTACTTGTTTTAGAAACATAATTTCAGTATAACACATTGGTTTGATTAGCTTCACTTCTCTTACATACCGCATGGAAGAGAGAAAAAAAAAAGTGTGGTTAAATTTAACATCTTTTTGATTTAGCTCCAGAAAGTGATTGAATTAGACCAAAATTCCTATTTTTAATGATTTTAGTTCCAATTTTAGTGTGTGTACACATAAATACTAATTATTCATGATTTTGGAAGAAAAAATAACTTCACAATTATTTATGGGAATTATAATGTATAAAATGATTTTGGAGTCATTCGTTGACTGCATGGACACAGATCTCAAAATATAAATATTTATGGTAGAAACTAGAATATTTAAACTTTCAATCTAAAATTTTCATATACTGTAACATAACTTTATTAAAAATTAGTAACTTCTTTTTAGTACTATTTGTCTTATCTATGAAAATGTATAAATTATATTAGTATCTTACTATCTTTAAAGTGGAGACTACATGTAAAAATTATTCTAAGATGCATATGTAATTATTGATCTTGGAAAAAGGTAAAGATGTAATTTTAAAAATTGCAAATATTTAAGAACATAACTCCTGTCCTCTAAGGTAGGGTCTAATTGTGGGGTGAGATACAACCTGTAAACAGACAAGCAAATTTTAGGGTAATAAAATGATGCTGTGAGTGTACATATGAGAGTACATATGAGAGTAACTAATTCAGACTTGGAAATTCGGGGAGGCTTTTCAGAGGATGTGCAAAACACATCTAAATGAACATGTTTCTTTCTTTTCTTCCTTCCCTCCCTCTCTCCTTCCCTCCCTCCCTCCTTCTCCCTCTCCCCTCCGCTCCCCTCCCCTCCCCTCCCCTCC
>NW_022436952.1:11792578-11802757 GCF_009761245.1 Sapajus apella | reverse complement strand
TTTCTTTCTTTTCTTTTCTTTTCTTTTCTTTTCTTTTCTTCTTTTCTTTTCTTTTCTTTTCTTTTCTTTTCTTTTCTTCTTTTCTTTTCTTTTCTTTTCTTTCTTCTCTCTCTCTGTCTCTCTTTCTCTCTTTCTTGGAGGAGTTTTGCTCTTGTTGCCCTGGCTGGAGTGCAGTAGCACAATCTCAACTCACTGCAACCTCCGCCTCCTGGGTTTAAGCAATTCTCCTGCCTCAGCCTCCCAAGTAGCTGGTATTACAGACACTTGCCACCATGCCTGGATAATTTTTGTGTTTTTAGTAGAGATGGGGTTTCACCACGTTGGCAAGGCTGGTCTTGAACTACTGACCTCAGGTGATCCGCCCACCTCAGCCTCCCAAACTGCTGGGATTACAGGCATGAGCCACCATGCCCATCCCAAATGAACACGTTAGATGAGAATTTTCCAAAAGGACAGATTATGAGAAAGACCAGATAAGAGGGGTGTGTGTGTGTGTGTGTGTGTGTGTGTGTGTGCGTGCGCGTGTGTATGTGTATGTGTTTTAGGAAAGCAAAGAAACTCAAAATTGTGTGAAGGAGGAAAAGAGATATGGGATGGTTATGGGAGATAAATTGTTGAAGAAAGCAGAAGCCAACTAGGCAGGTCTTGTAAATTAAGTTTGTTCTTATCTTAAAAGCAATGGGGGAAATGAGAGAATTTCCAGGGTTTTAATCAAAAGAGCTTCAGGCTAAAATGTACATTTTAAAGGGCTCACTCTGTAATAATGGAAAATGGATGGCAGGTGTGAGGTGAGGAATACAGGAGGCAGAAAACCAGTTAGAAGGCTGTTAAAGTCAACCACCAAATGATCTCCTGTACACTAAAGACATGGCAGTGGTAATAGATGACATTGAGAGATAGGTAAAAAAGAAAGGGAAAGAAGACCATGGTGATGTTTTGACTACAAATGGTAGTGAGGGAAAAGGGGAGGGGACATCAAAAACACAATGAGATTCCTGATTGTCCAATATCACGCTGTGGTGCCTTTTACCGAAAGAAAGTTTCTAGGAGAAGCAATCATGAATATGCCAGGTGTGCCTTTCTGATCAGAGGTTAATGTAAATTATTTGGTCCAAAAATTATTGTTTTAAAATTTTGCATGTAGGTAATATAGCTTCCTCTAAATCATACTTCTTAATTTTAAATTGGCCCTGGTAGTAGAATATAGGTTGTATTTAAATTTTGAGAGGGACACTTAAAAACTGTGAGACTCAGGGTAAATTACTAGACTTCTCTGCAACCATGTTTCTTTATCTGCTGACTTTGGACAATATCATCTAACCTGCTGAGTTGTTTTGAAAATTCAAAAAGATTATGTATGGAAAAAGTCAAGAAACAGCGCTGAATCCTTGTCCTCATTCTATGTTGATATCCTTACCATTTTAAATTCATCATATACATATATTCACACACACACACATATAAATATATATATTCACATTATATACACATATATGAGTACATATAAATGAGAATGTATAATATGAATATATATATAAATTCATAAGAGATATAATCATATATAATTATTCTGATATATATGTATATTAGAATACTGACGTCCAAAGATGTCCACAAGCTGATCCTTCAAACTTGTGAATATGCTACTTTACATGGTAAAAGTGACTTTGCAGATGCGATTAAGAGTCAGGACCCTGAAATGGAAAGTTTATTGTGGGATTATCTGGGTGAGTCCAATGTAATCACAGAAATCCTTCAAAACAGGTAACGCTTCCCTGTTGTAGTCAAAGAGAGAGAGATGTGTTGATAGAAAAAGGTCACAGAAATGCAACCTTGCTGGCTTTGAAGAAAGAGGAAGGGACCCAGGAGCCAAGGAATGCAGATGACCTCTAGAAGCTGAAAAAGACATGGGGCAGGTTCTCCATTAGAGCGTTCAAAAACAAATACAGCTTTGCCTGTCAAAACTTTGATTTTATCCCAACGAGAATGGATTCCTGCCCTACAGAACTGCTAAATAATAAAACTTTTTTTTAAGCCACTAAGATTGTTGCAATTAGTTACATCAGCAATAGAACGTTTATACATCACATATCTGTATTATACAATTAACCTTATATAATCAAAAGTGAATGGCAAATTTTAAAAATAGAACACAAGATGTTATTTGGAGATAGTTGAATAAGAGGCCAGAAACTGTATATATTCTGTGTTCCTGATAAACTTGTACTCCCTAGCTGCTGACCTCAAGTGAACATGTCCATGGGGACTTGACGTTTGAGATTCCCTCTGTTCTGTTTCACAGGTGGTTTTATAACTTTCTCCCTCTGCAGAGGGAGAGGACATATTATAAGATTTTTAGATATTCCTTTCATATTATCCCAGACCAGGAAATTGTAGCCTTGGCATATGCCTTCATATAAGCATTTGAGTAGAAAGCAAGCATTGGCCGTTCTACTTGAATAAAGGGTGGGTGAGAGGAAAGTGTATTGAAGAGGCTTATAATGAGGGGGGAAGTTACACTAGGAGTAAATTCTGGGGCTGTGTCTTTGCTTCTTGCCCATCCTGTCAGGATGTATCCTAGGTTGCAGGTCTTCCCTTGACACCTCCCACTCTCCCCACATAAATAAACTTCAAAGACATCTATGATATGTTATGAAGGCTATGAGGAGCCAGTGAATACTGTACTGAGTGGCGTCATATGACAGAAGTTCACATATATTTGTTAGTCAAATGAATGTATGGGTTGCATATATTTTAATTTAAAGGAGAGAGCTTTAAAAGAGATATGAAACTAAACAAAAGCTTGTTTTACTCTTATTGTCCAAAATTACATTTTTTTAAGCATTATGTTTTTAAGGGCTGATTTCCCTTCCAAATACTATCAGTTTGATAATTTTTATAATTTTAGAAATATTTTTAAAAGTACAACAATTTTATAGTAGAGGAAAATAATGCTTTTAGGGGCCGTGACTCTAGGTAATAATTGGCAGTGTCCAATTTTTTCTTCTCCATTAGCAGTCCCTAGAGCTTCTGGGGAACAGAGCATCTGGTAATCTAGATTCAACCACTGTGCAGAAGCTCTTTGAAGTCACATTAGGGATCTGGTTTCTAGTAGAACCATTATCTACCATATCATATACTAGCAAATGCTTATAATGTCATATTCAGATTTCTTTAAAGGGCCATTATATGTGGTTCTTATTTATTTTGTTGCTGGTTGATGATAACTAAGCTTAATGTTGTATTCACACATGACCACAAGTATAATCGCTTTCATTGAATTGGCCATGTTATCATTTCAATTAAAAAACATACAAACAAACAAGTTTTCTTATAAAATTAAATAAGAAAGCAACTGAATTATCTATTTTGGCCCTCTTTAGATAGAGACTAAATCAGGGATAAAAGCCCCAGACTCAGCCACAATGAGAAAGAAGTCACCTAACTGCAGGGATGGGGGACCAACCCCAGTTTCCCTCTCTGTTGAAAGCCGTTCTGTCACTCAATAAAATTATTCTCTGCCCTCCTTACTCTTCAATTGCTAGGGTATCCTTATTCTTCTTAGAGGTCAGGCAAGAACTTGGGAACCACTGAACCTGGGTACAAGCTATGGCACAGGTGACTTAAGGCACACCCAGCACAGCTGTGGGCTGAGCCTGTGTGCAAGTCAGACTCAGCCTGGGGGACCCAAGTGGGTGGGGCACCTCCTGCAGTAGGTAGCATGCCTGAGTGAGACTCAGGTGGGAGTGTTGCCCACCAGAGGTCCCCAGCTGGCAAAATGACCAAGTAAAATCCTGTGTCATTTTCTGGGGGCTTGTGAATGATCTGAGGAAGGGTGAGTAAATGTGGACCCAAATCCTCTTTCACTTTCATTTCTGAGCCTTCTTGTCCTCAGATGTTTTCTGAAAACAGATGGGGCATCAGGCCTCTGTTAGCTAATTAAGAATGAATGACATGGCTGCAGAAGAGGCTGCCACCCACACCCCATTGTCCTTTGGGGATGAGAATGTTGGCTTTGTTCCAATCCAGTCTTTTCTAAGGCATTTTCCTTCTTTTTTGTGGGACCTGTCTCTTCTTTATATACAATATTGGAGGTGTTGTAGAAGCTACAGAGATATTACTGGGTAGAATTGGCACTTGGCTTAGTCACTAAAAACGTAATTCAGAATGATGTTGTTTCAATGTATTCTTAAAGGCAGAGAGGAGGCAAGGATTAAAAGGATTTTTTTCTCCTGTTGAAGAAGCCCATTTGCATAAAAGCAAGAGACATCTTCTCTCCCACACCCCCCCACCCCACACCAGGCACATTCCCTCCCTGCACTTAAGCTGTTTTTTTGTTTTGTTTTGTTTTGTTTTGTTTTTTTTAACCACCATGTTAGGAGTTAACACAGCTGATACAGCTTGGCAGTGTCCCCACCCAAATCTCATCTTGAATTGTAGTCCCCATAATCTCCACATGTCATGGGAGGGACAGGGGGAGGCATTTGAATCATGGGGGCAGTTACCCTCATGCTGTTCTCATGATAGTGAGTTCTCATGAGATCGGATGGTTTTTTATAAAAAACCCCTCCTCCACCCTTCACTCATTCTTCTCCTTCCTGCCTCCATATAAAGAAGGATATGTTTGCTTTCCCTTCTGCCATGATTGTAAGTTTTTTTAGACATCTCCAGCCCTGCAGAACTGTGAATAATTTAAGCCTCTTTCCTTTATAAATTACCAAGTCTCAGGTATTTCTTCACAGCATCATGAGAACAAACTAATAGAGTAAATTGGTACCCATAGAACTGGGTGCTTCTATGAGGATACCTGAAAATGTGGAAGTGACTTTGGAGCAGGCAGAGGTTGGAACAGTTTAGAGGACTCAGAAGACAGGAAAACGTGGGAAAGTTTGGAACTTCCTAGAGACTTGTTGAATGGCTTTGACCAAAATGGTGATAGTGATATGGGCAATGAAGTCTAGGTTGAGGTGGTCTCAGGTGGAGATGAACTTGTTGGAACCTGGAGCAAAAGTGACTTTTGCTGTGCTTTAGCAAATAGACTGGTAG
Source organism: Sapajus apella (assembly GCF_009761245.1). Lineage (NCBI taxonomy): Eukaryota > Metazoa > Chordata > Mammalia > Primates > Cebidae > Sapajus > Sapajus apella. Next base: position 11,797,711 of record NW_022436952.1, on the reverse strand, counting down.
ATTTTTACCCCTGCCCTAGAGATCTGCGAAACTTTGAACTTGACAGATATGATTTAGGGTGTCTGGTGGAAGAAATTTTTAAGCGGCAAAGCATTCAAGAGGAAGCAGAACATAAAAGTTTGGAAAATTTGCAGGCTGACAAAGTGATAGAAAAGAAAAGAAAAACCCAATCATCTTCAGCTACTCTTTGTACTACAGGACATTACCCTTGGAATGCATTCCCCAAACTGGGAAAGTTTAATTTCCCAAAACCTTAAAGTTCTTGGCTTAGAAAATGAACCAGGAAGAATTTACAAATCTAACTGAACAATCTCTTGAGGAGGGACAACTTTTACAGTATGCAAATAACCTCTTTGTCTGATTCTTCTTTACAGGACTCTAGGGTCAAAAGGAAACCATAGCTAGGGGGAAGAGAATCAAAAAGCCTGACATGCTGGCAAAAGGGTAAAAGCTCTTACCATTCAGGCTTCTGGCCTATTTCTGTGCAAACTGCTTGTAGAAATGGAAAAAAAAAAAATCACTTTTTATATCATCTGTAAAGTTTTGATTAATAAAAAAGGATCAGTTAGGCTAGTCTTAAGACTGTAGCCAATCTATTGTCCTTTGTGTGTCTTTCTGTATGGTTCTATCAGAAAGATGGTTACCTTAGGATAGAATGCCGGTCTAGGACCCCATAAGCCCACTGTTAAAGCCAGCCTGGCAAACTGGTCGGTAACACACTTTGCTACAGGTCTCTGAAGACAAAAGAAAAAAAAAAAAAAACTGGACAAGATCACCATCTTGTATTACTTCCTTGGGAGCTTGACCTTGTAACCATGTGGTGGTACTTTCTTTTGGTCTCTGCCATTTAACAATGGTGGCCCAGGTTCAGTCCTGGCATAGGGAATGTATACTTTCTGATTAATATCTGCGTGGCTCTTACAATTTGCTGGTCCTCTTCCCCTCCATGAAAAACTTCTAGCTTCCTTTCTTAAATCTTCCTTCTTCTGAGTTACCTTTAAAAATTCTGGGTTTTATAAAAACTGCTTTACCACTTTTTTGAAATTACCTTATATACTCATGGTTAAGTCATAACCTTAACTGAAGCTTGCTGGTTTCACCTGTGAAGCTACCTCATAGGTGAAAGTTTAAAAATCAGAAATCCTGGCTGCTTAGTGTGGCTAAAGTCCAGTAATAAGGGATTTAAAAGGGTTTTTAAAAATAGTGCTGTGGTTAACATTCAGCTTAATTAAAAATGGATATTAAAGCTATGGGTATATTTAAAAGGCCTTTATGGTTTTTTGTTTTGTTTTTTCTCTTCTTGGATCTTGTTTTGCTGGAAAAAGAGGTTTTGTTTATTTTCTCAGTTGACTAAATTTTTTGTCTCAATTTCATCTTGCCACTCTTAATGCACACATTGAGAGGCCCTAAGATGACTTCTAATAGTCTGGTACTCTTTGGGAAACACAGAGAAGGTGTCACAGACCCCATTCTGGGAAAATCTCTGTTTTCCTCATGGAACTCCAGGAATTAAAAGTGGATGGATACCTTGCAAAATCTAAGGCTCTGTTAAACCACATGCTTTCCTAGCCTTGTTTCTTGAAGGGCTCCAGCCTGAGACCAAAAATCCGATTAGGAGATTGGCAAATGAATATTTGTATAACTAGTGGATCCTCTTCTGTCTGTCTGTATGTGTGTGTGATGTTTGTACTAAAAAAGCTCTAATTAATTGACTTGAAAATAAGAGCTTAGCCTGTAATCCCAGCACTTTGGGAGGCCGAGGCGGGCAGATCATGAGGTCTAGAGATCGAAACCATCCTGGCCAACATGGTGAAACCTCGTCTCTACTGAAAATACAAAAAAAATTAGCCAGGCATGGTGGCATGCGCCTGTGGTCCCAGCTACTCAGGAGGCTGAGGTGGAAGAATCGCTTGAACCCAGGAGGTGGAGGTTACAGTGAGCCAAGATTGCGCCACTACACTCCAGCCTGGTGACAGAGCAAGACTCTGTCTCAAAAAAAAAAAAAACATAAAAAACACAAAAAATAATAAGAGCTTAGATCAAATACTTTTAAAGGAAAAAGTAAACGTTCTAATACCTTTTAGTTCACATTAATCTTGCTTTAATGATTATTGGTAAAATACAAGTATCTACAAAATGTAAATATGGGGTCTAAATTATGCAGGTCAGATACTGGGTTTGATACATGCTTTAAGGTCATAAACTGCTTCTTTGGCTTCCAAAAATTGTTCAACTTGTCTGCTTTACAGTTTTGTAAGGCCTGTGGACATATGGAATTAACCACACCCCTAATATGCTGGAAAGAGTCCATAGTATTCCATGGTGTATATGTGCCATATTTTTTTGTCTAGTCTATCATTGATGGGCATTTGGGTTGGTTCCAGGTCTTTGCTATTCTACACAGGGCTGCAATGAACATACATGTGCATGTGTCTTTCTAATAGAATGATTTATAGTCCTTTGGGTATATACCCAGTAATGGGATAGCCAGGTCAAATGGAATTTCTATTTCTAGATCCTTGAGAAATTGCCACACTGTCTTCCACAATGGTCGAGCTAATTTACACTGCTACCAACAGTGTAAGAATATTACTATTTCTCCACATCCTCTGCAGTATCTGTTGTCTCCAGATTTTTTAATGATCGCCATTCTAACTGGTGTGAGATATCTCAATGTGGTTTTGATTTGCATTTCTCTAATGACCAGTGATGATGAACATTTTTTTATAAGTTTGTTGGCCTCATATATATCTTCTTTTGAAAAGTATCTGTTCATAGACTTCTCCCACTTTTCAATGGGTTTGTTTGCTTTTTCTTGTATATCTGTTTTAGTTCTTTGTAGATTCTGGATATTAGCCCTTTGTCAGATGGGTAGATTGCAAAAAATTTTTCCCATTCTGTTGGTTGCTGGTTCACTCTAATGATTGTTTCTTTTGCTGTACAGAGGCTCTGAAGTTTAATTAGATCCCATTTGTCTGTCTTGGCTTTTGTTGTCATTGCTTTTGGTGTTTTAGTCATGAAGTCCTTGCCTATGCCTATGTCCTGAATGGTTTTGCCTACGTTTCCTTCTAGAGTTTTTATGGTGTTAGGTTTTATGTTTAAATCTTTAATCCATCTGGAGTTAATTTTAGTGTAAGGTGACAGGAAGGGGTCCAGTTTCTGCTTTCTGCACATTGCTAGCCAGTTTTCCCAATACCATTTATTAAACATGGAGTCCTTTCCCCATTGCTTGTTTTTGTCAGGTTTGTCAAAGATCAGATGGTTGTAGATGTGTGGTGTTGCTTCTGGGGCCTCTGTTCTGTTCCATTGGTCTATGTCTCTGTTTTGGCACCAGTACCATGCTGCTTTGATTACTGTTGCCTTGTTGTATAGTTTGAAGTCTGGCAGTGCGATGCCTCTGGCTTTGTTTTTTCTGCTTTGGATTCTCTTTGCTATGCAGGCTCTCTTTTGCTTCCATATGAAGTTTAAAGTGTTTTTTTTCCAGTTCTGTGAAGAAGGTCATTGGTAGCTTGATGGGGATCACATTGAATCTATAAAGTATTTGGGCAATAGGGCCATTTTCACGAGATTGATTCTTCCTAACCATGAGCATCAATGTTTTTCCATGTTTGTGTCCTCTCTTATTTCGTTGACCAATGGTTTGTAGTTCTCCTTGAAGAGGTCCTTTACATCCTTTGTTAGTTGTATTCCTAGATATTTTATTCTCTTTGTAGCAATTGTGAATGGTAGTTCACTCTTGATTTGGTTCTCTGTTTGTCTGTTATTGGTATATAGTAATGCTTGTGATTTCTGCACTTTGATTTTGTATCCTGAGACTTTGCTGAAGTTGCTTATCAGTTTGAGGAGATTTTGGGCTGAGATGATGGGGTTTTCTCAATATACAATCATGTCATCTTCAAATAGAGACAGTTTGACTTCCTCCTTTCCTAATTGAATGCACTTTGTTTCTTTTTCTGGCATGATTGCTCTGGCTAGAACTTCCAATATTATATTGAATGGGAGTGGTGAGAGAGGGCATCCTTGTGTCATGCCTAATTTCAAAGGGAATGCTTCCAGCTTTTGCCTGTTCAGTATGATATTGGCTGTGGGTTTGTCATAAATAGCTTTTATTATTTTATGATGCATTTCATTGATACCTAGTTTATTGAGAGTTTTAATTTTTTTTTCCCATTTATTTATTTTATTGCATTTTAGGTTTTGGGGTACATGTGAAGAACATGCAAAATTGTTGCATAGGAACACACGTGGCAGTGTGATATGCTGCCTTCCTCCCCATCACCTACATCTGGCATTTCTCCCCCTGCTATCCCTCCCCAGCTTCCCACCCCCCACCGTCCCTCCCCTATTTCCCCCCAACTGACCCCAGTGTGTAGTGCTCTCCTCCCTGTGTCCATGTGCTCTCATCGTTCAACACCCGCCTATGAGTGAGAACATGCGGTGTTTGATCTTCTGCTCCTCTGTCAGTTTGCTGAGAATGATGGTTTCCAGGTTCATCCATGTCCCCACAAAGGACCCAAACTCATCGTTTTTGATGGCTGCATAATATTCCATGGTGTATATGTGCCACATTTTCCCTATCCAGTCTATTGTCGATGGGCATTTGGGTTGGTTCCAGGTCCTTGCTATTGTAAACAGTTCTGCAATGAACATTCGTGTACACGTGTCCTTATAGTAGAACGATTTGTAATCCTTTGGATATATACCCAGTAATGGGATTGCTGGGTCAAATGGAATTTCTATTTCTATGTCCTTGAGGAATCGCCACACTGTCTTCCACAATGGGTGAACTAATTTACACTCCCACCAACAGTGCAAAAGTGTTCCTATTTCTCCACATCCTCTCCAGCATATGCTGTCTCCAGGTTTTTTAATGTTCGCCATTCTTACCGGCATGAGATGGTATCTCAATGTAGTTTTGATTTGCATTTCTCTTATGACCAGTGATGATGAGCATTTTTTCATATGTTTGTTGGCCTCACGTATGTCTTCTTTTGTAAAGTGTCTGTTCATATCCTTTGCCCACTTTTGAATGGACTTGTTAGTTTTTTTCTTGTAAATCTGCTTTAGTTCTTTGTAAATTTTGGATATCAGCCCTTTGTCAGATGGGTAAACTGCAAAAATTTTTTCCCAATC
>NW_022436952.1:11770823-11792568 GCF_009761245.1 Sapajus apella | reverse complement strand
TATTTGAATGCCCTTTATTTCTTTTTCTTGCCTGATTGCTCTGGCTAGAACTTCTAATACTATATTGAATAGCAGTGGTGAGAGTGGGCATCCTTGCCTGGTGCCACATTTCAAGGGGAACGCTTCCAGTTTTTGCCCATTCAGTATGATATTGGCTGTTGGTTTGTCATAAATAGCTTTTATTATTTTGAGATACGTTCCATTGATACCTAGCTTATTGAGTGTTTTTAGCATAAAGTATTCTTTCATTTATGTATATATTTATTTGCCCTTCAGAGAAGTCATTTTATTTTATTATTTTGCCATTTCTATTAAAAATTAACTGTCATTTTCAGAAACTTTTAAGATTTTTTTTCTTCTTGATTTCAAATCAGCATTGGTTTTTCTATAATGTGACAAAGTGTATCTTTCTTATTTATTCTTCTTGTGTTTTATAAAACTTTTAAATCAATCACTGATACACTTCATGAGTTTTAATAAAGTATCAACTCTTTTTTTTTTGAGAGGGAGTTTCCCTCTGTTTCCCTAGCTAGACTGCAGTGGTGTGATCCCAACTCACTGCAAACCTCCGCCTCCCAGGTTCAAACAATTCTCCTGCTACAGCCTCCCAAGTAGCTGGGACTGCAGGCGCCTGTCACCATGCCTGGCTCATTTTTGTATTTTTAGTAGAGATGGGTTTCACCATGTTGGCCAGGCTGGTCTTGAATCCCGACCTCAGGTGATCCACCTGCCTTGGCCTTCCAAATTGCTGGGATTACAGACATGAGCCACTGCATCCAGCCAAAGTGTTAACTTTTAACACTTCAAATATTATTTTTGCATCTTTCTATGTCTTCCCTTCTTGGAAGTATAAATACTTTAGTATTCTACATGTTTCATACTTTTTTTCTTATCTAGTTTGTATTAATTTATCTCTTAATGCTTCAATTTGGACACTATCTAATTGCATATCTTCCATTTCACTAATCCTCTGTGTCAAATCTATTAAACTCATGCATTAAATTTTTAATTTCAACTTTTATTCTTAATTCTAGGATTTTCACATGACTTTTTTTAAAGTAGACCTCTGTTATTTGGTAAAGTTCTCTATATTTTTATTTTTTCAACATATTAATTTTAAAGAAACTTGCTCAATATCCAGTTTATTTGTAATCATCTTTTTGTTGTTTGTTTTTTCTCTTAATTCGAGTTCTTTGGTACTTTGTATTAGTATGTCTAGTATGTTTTGATTGAATGCTGAACAATATGTATGACATAATGTGAAGGCTCTATATGATGTTATATTCTTTCAAAGAGGATTTATTTTTCTTAAGACATACAGAGTAAGGCATATCACCTTGATCCCTTGTTCTGGCTTACTCTTAATTTTTGGGCAAAACATATCTGGCAACTTAACTAAAAGCTGCTACTGTCATGGATTCTTGCTTTTCTAAATCTATAAGCTTGATAAATTATCTGGTGGCTTTTAATCTGTTTTCAACAGCTTTATGATTTTTTTTTTCACATTTGGACCTTGCTCTATGCATGCACAGTCTTAGTAATACATTAAGGAGAAATCGCACACATATTAAATATTTCACTTCTCTGTCATCCTTTTTTGTTGGCTCTGGTAGGCCTGAACTTTAATGTTAGGCTTTTGTGAAACTGTGTCCCTGTGAGACTGCATCAATATATACTTGGTTACTGCTTTCTGTTTTGGATTACTGTTCAGACTCAAGAATCAGCAAATGCTCTAAGAGGGAAAGGTAGCAGTGACTATAGTAAGCATCTCAATGTGGTTACCTTTCCCTGTGTATTTTTTTAAATATTCTTATTGAGATGTAATTTACATAACATATAATTCACCAATTTAAAGTAGATAATCAATGGTCTTTGGAATATTCACACAGTTGTCTATCCATCAGCACAGTTCATTTTAAAACATTTTCAATTCCCTTCAAAGAAGTCCTACACACTTTAGGTATCACTCCTTAACATCCCCGCCTCTCTAGCTCTAGGCGATCATTAATCTACTTTCTGTGTCTGTAACTTTGCAATTTTGCCCTCCTATCTTCTGACTGCCTTTTTGTTCTTCAGTGCCTTCCTAAATAGCTGTATTTTTGAACATTATTCAACTTTATTGTGTTCTTAGTAAGATAGCTTGTTACTCTATCTTGATGATAGTATAGTTGTTGACATAAATAATGAATAATGGTTATGTACTTTATACATGACTTTGTTGGCATATTAATCCATTTTCTGTTGCATATAACAGAATACTTGAAACTGGGTAATTTATAAAGAAAAATAATTTATTTCTTAGAGTTATTAGGCTGAGAAGTCCAAGGTTGATGGACTACATCTCGTGAAGGCCTTCTTCTTGTCAGGACTCACTGCAGAGCCCTAGGTAATTACACTGTTAGGGAACTGAGTGTATTCACTCAAGTCAGTTCTTCTTATAAAGCCAGTAGATACATTTTATGATAGTCCACTAAACCATTAACCCATTAATTCATGAATGAATTAATACATTCATGAAGTCAGAGTCCTCATGACTCAATCATCTTTTAAAGACCCCATCTCTCAGTACTGCCACACTGAGGGTTAAATTTCAACATGAGTTTTGGAGGGAACAAATGTTCAAACTAAAGCAGTAGGCAAATTATCTATCAATGAAATTACTTAGAATGAATTTTAATCTATCTCAAGTAAATTAAAGTTTTTATTCTGTGTGAAACTTAGCAAGAAAGGAAGAGAAGCATATCCACATAGGTAATGAATTGTACTGATGACTGGGAAATAAGTACAAAAACTATAGGACAATGTTGAAGATATCATTTAACACAATAATATTTGTTAGTTATTCGTGGCTTTTTCCCTAGGTTTTGATTGCCTGTCACAGTTTTAGAAATTGAAAATGGAGGTAAGTCCTGAGAGCAATTTAACAGATTTTCTTATCCCTACCAAACTGTTGTATAAACAAACCTGTTTGTGTGTTTATGTGTGTGTATAGTTATATGTATATGTGTATATAAATATATAGTAATATGTAAATATGCATGCATAACTAGATACATATTGTTATATGTAATTTTCTAAGGATTCTTACATTCAAATTTGCAGAATACAACTTAAAACTTCTCCTTCAGTAAAAAATAGCTTGCTTTCTATGTCTTAGTTTCTTTAATTCCGTTACATTAAAATTCTTTCTTAATTAGTGCACTTTAATATTTCCATTGACATTAGTATTTGTTCCTGAGAATATATATAGTACTTGAAATAATGTAAAAATAGAGCATAAAATTTTATATTGAATATAATAAAATAAAAATATTATATAAATGAAAAACTCAGAAAATAGATTAATTGGGGTCCACTATAAGAGAATTGCTGACAGCCTGCACAGATGCCCTGAAGTTAAAAAAAGATTGTAAGTAAATTAATGCTTTAACAAGATTGTAGAAAAAAAATGCCAGAGCTGCTAAATCAAGAAAAATAAATACTTTCGGTACTTTGAAAACATCCATTTACACACAAAAAACTTGACATGCTAATTATAAGCTATGCTTATCTATTAATTAAAGTAGATTTTTTCCAATCCTGTAGTGGACAAACTTATTTTGAATGGCTGCGTGAACTTGCACTCAATAAAACTACTTTTAAAATACCAAATTTAAAGTTTTATAATTGCAAATTTTTCTTCCCATAATTAATCTGTAATCATAAATTTTTTATATTATTATTATGCTACTTATTTGGTAAAATTATGTTTTAATAATCTACATGACAAAACTGTATGAGAATCCTAGATAGATATTTATGTGCTGCTTAGGTGAATGTATAAATTAGTTTTTGCTTACAATTTGATTGCAGATTTAAAATATTCTTATAGCAGAAATACAGTTTCTAACATGTTACTTAGGAAAAAAAATGTCAAATCTGTTATTCAAAGTTTAGATATTATCTTCAAAGCAAACCTGTCATTTATAAACTGTTTAATTATTTTTATTCTCCAAAAGGGCAACTCCAGATTGCAAACCTTAACACATCATTTTTCTGAAATTTGATTTTTTTTCCTAGTTAAGAAATTTTCTTTTTAATCTTAAATAAACGTGTCTGAAAATTCTTTTAAAAAGGCTTAAAGAAGATACTGGCCAAACAAGATATTAAGGGCTTAAACAAGATATTGATTCAAATTACTAACTGAAGATAAGAACAAGACAGAGAGAGGTAGCCTTGGCACTTCCTTTTTTTTTTTTTTTTTTTTTTTTTTCAAAAAGCTAGATCTTGCAGAAAATTTGGAAAGCTAGAAATGTATAAATCAGAACAATTAACAGACTCATATTCTTATCTTTCAGAGATAACCACTGTTTTCATTTTGGCAACAGACCTTGAAATCCACTCTCTTATGCATCTTTGTATCTAGAAAAGGATTATTTTTATTTTTTATTATTTATTTATGTTTTATTTTTTTAATTTTACTTTAGGTGTATTCTATATCCAGCATTTCCCCCCATGTTATCCCTCCCACCCCCTGCTGTCACTCCTGTACCCAACTCAACTGCCCCCAGCGTGTGATGCTCCTCTCCCTGAGTCCACATGTTCTCATTGTTCAACACCCACCTATGAGTGAGAATATGCAGTGTTTGGTTCTCTGTTCTTGCGTCACTTTGCTGAGAATGATGGTTTCCAGATTCATCCAAGTCCCTACAAAGGACAAAAACTTATTGTTTTTTATGGCTGTATAGTATTCCATGGTGTATATGTACCACATTTTCTTTGTCCAGTCTATCATTGATGGGCATTTGGGTTGGTTCCAGGACTTTGCTATTCTACACAGGGCTGCAATGAACATACGTGTGCATGCGTCTTCATAATAGAAAAATTTATAGTTCTTTGGGTATATACCCAGTAATGGGATTGCTGAGTCAAATGGAATTTCTATTTCTAGATCCTTGAGAAATTGCCACACTGTCTTCCACAATGGTTGAACTAATTTACACTCCCACCAACAGGGTAAAAGTGTTCTTATTTCTTCACATACTATCCAGCATCTGTTGTCTCCAGATTTTTTAATTATTGCCATTTAACTTGCATGAGATGGTATCTCAATGTGGTTTTGATTTGCATTTCTCTGATGACCAGTGATGATGAGCATTTTTTAATATGTTTGTTGGCCTCACATATGTCTTCTTTTGAAAAGTGTTCATATCCTTTGCCCACTTTTGAATGAGGTTGTTTGTTTTTTTCTTGTATATTTGTTTTAGTTTTTGTAGATTCTGGATATTAGCCCTTTGTCAAATGGGTAGATGGCAAAAATTTTTTCCCATTCTGTTGGTTGCCAGATCACTCTAATGATGGTTTCCTTTGCTGTACAGAAGCTCTGAAGTTTAATTAGATCCCATTTGTCTATTTTGGCTTTTGTTGTCATTACTTTTTGCCTACCTTTTCTTCTAGTGTTTTTATAGTGTTAGGTTTTATGTTTAAATCATTAATCCATCTGGAGTTAATTTTAGTGTAAGGTGACAGGAAGGAGTCCAGTTTCTGCTTTCTGCACATTTCTAGCCAGTTTTCCTAACACCATTTGTTAAACATGGAGTCCTGTCCCCATTGCTTGTTTTTGTCAGGTTTATCAAAGATCAGATGGTTGTAGATGTGTGGTGTTACTCCTGGGGCCTCTGTTCTGTTCCATTGGTCTATGTCTCTGTTTTGGTCCCAGTACCACGCTGTTTTGATTACTGTAGCCTTATAGTATAGTTTGAAATTCGGCAGTGTGATGTCTTTAGCTTTGTTCTTTTTGCTTTGTCTTGGCTACGTGGGCTCTCTTGTGATTCCATATGAAGTTTATAGTGGTTTTTTCCAGTTCTGTGAAGAAGGTCATTGGTAGCTTGATGGAGATAGCATTGAATCTATAGATTACTTTTCACAATATTAATTCTTCCTAACCATGAGCATGGAATATTTTTCCATCTGTTTGTGACCTCTCTTATTTCATTGAGCAGTGGTTTGTAGTTCCTGAAGAGGTCCTTTACATCCTTTGTTAGTTGTATTCTCAGATATTTTATTCTCTTCGTAGCAGTTGTGAATGGGAGTTCGCTCTTGACTTGGCTCTCTGTTTGTCTGTTATTGGTGTATAGGAATGCTTGTGATTTCTGCACATTTATCCTGAGACTTCACTGAAGTTGCTTATCAGTTTGAGAAGATTTTGGGCTAAGACGATGGGGTCTTCTAGATGATATACTATCATGTCATCTGCAAATAGAGACAGTTTGACTTCCTCCTTTCCTAATTGAATACGCTTTATTTCTTTTTCTTGCCTGATTTCTCTGGCTAGAACTTCTAATACTGCATTGAATAGGAGTGGTGAGAGAGGGCATCCTTGTCTACTGCCTGATTTCAAAGGGAATTCTTCCAGCTTTTTCCCGTTCAGTACGATATTGGCTGTAGGTTTGTCATAAATGGCTTTTATCATTTTATGAGACATTCCATCGATACCTGCTTTATTGAGAGTTTTTTGCATGAAGGGCTGTTGAATTTTGTTGAAGGTCTTCTCTGCATCTATTGAGATAATCATGTGGTTTTTGTCTTTGGTTCCCTTTATGTGATGGATTACATGCATGGATTTGCATATGTTGAACCAGCCTTGCATCCTCAGGATGAAGCCTACTTGATCATGATGAATAAGCTTTTTGATGTGCTACTGCAATCGGTTTGCCAGTATTTTATTGAAGATTTTTGCGTCGATGTTCATCATGGATATTGGCCTGAAGTTTTCTTTTTTAGTTGAGTCTCTGCCTGGATTTGGTATCAGGATGATGTTGGTCTCATAAAACGAGTTAGGGAGGATTCCTTCCTTTTGTATTTGTTTGATACAGTTTCAGAGGCAATGGAACCAACCCCTCTTTGTATGTCTGGTAAAATTCGGCTGTGAACCCATCTGGTCCTGGACATTTTTTTGGTTGGTAGGCTATTGATTGTTGCCTCTACTTCACCCTTTTTATTGGTCTATTCAGGATTTCAACTTCCTCCTGGTTTATTCTTGGGAGAGTGCAAGTGTCCAGAAATTTATCCATTTCTTCCTGATTTACTGGTTTGTGTGCATAGAGTTGTTTGTAGTAATGTCTGATGGTAGTTTGTATTTCTGTGGGATCAGTGGTGATGTCCTCTTTATCTTTTTTTATTGCATCTATTCGATTCTTCTCTCTTTTTAGTCTGGCTAGCAGTCTGTTTTGTTGATCTTTAAAAAAAAAAAAAAAGAAAAAAAAACAGAAAACAGCTCCTGAATTTATTGATTTTTTGAAGGGTTTTTTGTGTCTGTATCTCCTTCAGTTTGGCTCTGATTTTAGTTTTTTCTTGTCTTCTGCTAGCTTTTGAGTTTTTTGATCTTCCTCTTCTGGCTCTTTCAATTTTGATGATAGGGTGTCAATTTTAGCTATTTCATTTTTTCTCATGTGGGCATTTATTGCTGTATATTTCCCTCTTGACACTGCTTTAAAGGTGTCCCAGAGATTCTGGTAAGTTGTGTCTTCATTCTGATTAGTTTCAAAAAACATCTTTATTGCTGCCTTCATTTCCTTGTTTATCCAGTCAACACTCAGAAGCAAGCTGTTCAGTTTCCAAGTAGTTGTGCGGATTTGAGTGAGTTTCTTAATTCTGAGTTCTAATCTGATTGTGCTGTGGTCTGAGAGACTGTTTGTTATGATTTCCATTCTTTTGCATTTGCTGAGGAGTGATTTGCTTCCAATGATGTGGTCAATTTTAGAGTAAGTGCAATGTGGTGCTGAGAAGAATGTATATTCTGTGGATTTGTGGTGGAGTGTTCTGTATATGTCTATTAGGTCCACTTGGTCCAGCTCTGCATTCAAGTCCTACTTGTCCATGTTAATTTTCTGTCTCATTGATCTAATATTGACAGTGGAGTGTTGAAGTCTCCTGCTATTACTGTGTGAGACTCTAAATCTCATTTTAGGTCATTAAGAACTTGCTTTATACATCTGGGTGCTCCTGTGTTGGGTGTGTATATATTTAGGATAGTTAGCTCTTCTTGTTGGATTGATCCTTTTACCATTATGTAGTGTCCTTCTTTGTCTCTTTTGGTCTTTGTTGGTTTGAAGTTCATTTTATCAGAGACTAGGATTGCAACCCCTGCTAATTTTTGTTCTCCATTTGCTTGGTAGATCTTCTTCCATCCCTTTACTTTGAGTCTCTGTGTGTCTTTGTATGTGACATGGGTTTCCTGAATAAAGCACACCAATGGGTGTTGACTTTTTATCCAGTTTGCCAGTCTGTGTCTCTTGACAGGGGTGTTTAGTCTGTTTACATTCAATGTTAATATTGTTATGTGTGAATTTGATCTGGCTATTTTGTTACTGGCTGGTTTTCTTGCCTATTAATTGACTAATTATTTTCTTCATTGCATTTTTGGTCTTTGCCATTTGGTGTGCTTTTGCAGTGGCTGGTACTTGTTCCTTTCCTTGTTTAGTGTTCCTTTCAGGAGCTCTTGTAAGGCAGGTCTGGTGTGAGGAAATCTCTCAGCAATTGCTTGTCCATAAAGGATTTTATTTCTCCTTCACTTAGGAAGCTTAGTTTGGCTGGATATGAGATTCTGGGTTGAAAGTTCTTTTCTTTAAGGATGTTGAATATTGGCCCCCACTCTCTTCTGGCTTGTAGGGTTTCTGCTGAGCGATCTGCTGTGAGTCTCATTGGCTTCCCTCTGTGGGTGACCCGACCTTTCTCAGACTGCCCTTAGCATTTTTTCCTTCATTTCAACCCTGCTGAATCTGACAATTATGTGCCTTGGGTTTACTCTTCTTGAGGAATATCTTTGTGGAGTTCTCTGTATTTCTTGGATTTGAATGTTGGACTGCCTTGCTAGGCTGGGGAAGTTCTCCTGGATAACATCCTGGAGCATGTTTTCCAGCTGGATTCATTCTCTCCATCACATTCAGGTACACCTATCAAGCATAGATTAGGTCTTTTCATATAATCCCACATTTCTTGGAGGCTTTATTCATTTCTTTTCACTCTTTTTTCTCTTGTCTTGCCTTCTCTTTTTATTTCATTGAGTTGCTCTTCAATCTCTGATATCCTTTCTTCTGCTTGACCATATTGACTATTAAAACTCGTGTTTGCTTCACGTAGTTCTTGTGCTATTTTTCAGCTCCATCAAATCATTTATGTTCTTCTCTAAGCTGGTTATTCTAGTCAGCATTTTGTCTAACCTTTTTTCAGGTTTTTGGTTTCTTTGCATTTAGTTAGAATGTGTTTCTTTAGCTCAGAAAATTTTGTTATTATCCACCTTCTGAAGCCTATTTCTGTCAATTCTTCACACTCTTTCTCAGTCATGTTGTATTCCCATATCGTTGAGGAGTTGTGATCCCTTGAAGGAGAATAGATGTTCTGGTCTTTGAAGTTTTCATCTTTTTTACCATCTTGTGCTGTTTTTTACCATCTTCATGGATTTACCTGGCTGTGGTGTCAGGGAGCTGCTTGATGAGGTTGCTTGTCTGCCTGTCCCGGCACTACTGGGTTTCTTGGGACTCCTTTGGTTAATAGGGAAGCTTCCTGTGTCTTTTTTGTTTATACGGGGATATTAGGCCCACCTCTTCCGCTGACCTGTAAGCAATGCTAGGTCATCAAGAGCACCATCCCGTTGCTAAGTAGTCTTCCTGTGTTTTTTGTTAAAACATGTAGCCTAGTCCCACCCCTCTAATGGTGGGTTATGTCCTTTTCCTCCACTGTGCTGGATCATTAAGGATTCAGCTCAGATTGTGGCACTGGCTACACAACCCCCTAGAATCAGAGCTTCAGCCCTCTGGTGTTTGTGGGGGAGGGTAGGGACCCACTCACTGGCACCCAGCTGTCTCCACCTTTCAGCTTCCTCTGTCTCAGGAGCTGCTCAGTCAGTCCTCCTGCTTACAACTCCCTTTCTTTCCGGGCAGGGTGATGGGGTGACAGCTTGGTCCACAGGCTCTCCTGGCTGGCATTTGGCCTTATGCGTCTGTTTAGGTCTGTGCACTGATCCGGGACACGGTCTTGGTCTATTATTCAACTCTGAGCTCGTAATTCCTGGCACTTGACTGGTAAAGATCCCCTTTACTGTGTATTACTGAGGCTTTGGGGAAGTGCTGTATCTGGACTGGAGTGCCAGAGTGGAGCCTCCAGCTCACCGGTCAATGCACTTTCTGGGTGAAGCAGCACCCCTCCCCACCTCACTCTACCTTGCCTGGGCTTTACTCACCACTCACCGTCAGAAGAGATCCGTTGAAATGCCCCTCGTACCTCGGTTGGAGCTAGGAGATCTCTGAATTTCTGTGTCTCTCTCGCTGGGTGTTGTGCACCAGAGTTGCGTCTATTCAGCCATGTTCCCTCACACTCCCAACTTTGCACTTCTAAAAACCACCTGTGTTTAAGGTGATTCTGAAAATGAATGAAGCTGTCTTCTGGTCATAGCTAGATACAAGGGCTTGAATGGTAACTGCAAAAAGGAACACGGTAATTCAGAGCGGGAGAAATGGAAATTATTATCAAGGCAACAATTACAAATGGTTTTACCTGAAAGTAATTGAAATAAGGGTTATGGCATGGTACCAGTTAACTAATAGACTAAGCTCAGACACATGTCTATTATGAAGTTGTGAGGACAGAAAGGAGGAATACATTAGGCCATGGTGGAGAATCTAAATAGTTTTTATACTACCTGGACATTAGTCCAAATGTTGAGATTAAAATCAAGCTAAGTGAGCCAAAACACCTGCCTTAGAGTTAAATATTTGGGGTTTGAGTTAAGGCTTTGACACCTAGTAGCTATGTGAATTCAGACAAATTTTTGACCATCTGTATTCTTTATTATTTTTCTTACATGTTAAAAATCAGTCAAAATATCCGCTATGCCAATGTCACAGAGTCATTTTGGAGGATCAACTTACGAAGTTTCAATAAAATAAGATTTTACTAATAATCTTCTATGTCTTGAATTTCAACTATGAGGAAAAGTATAGCTCCTTGTGTTTACTCACATGTGTTTGTTTACCCTGTTGGTAGTTTCTTTTGCTGTGCAGAAGCTCTTTAGTTTAATTAGATTCCAGATGTCAATTTTTGCTTTCGTTGTGATTAGTTCTGGAGGCTTCATCATGAAATCTTTTCCCATGCTTATGTCATGAATGGTATTGCCTAGGTTGTCTTCTAGGATTTCTATAATTTGAGTTTTACATTTAAGTCTTTAATACTTCATGAGTTAATTTTTGTATGTGGTGTAAGTTATGTTGTTGTTTTTTGAGAGGAAGTTTCACTCTTGTTGCCCAGGCTGGAGTGCAATAGTGTGATCTCAGCTCACCACAACCTCTGCCTTCTGGGTTCAAGCGATTCCCTGCCTCCGCCTCTCAAGTAGCTAGGATCACAGGCATGCACCACCATGCCCAGCTAATTTTTTGTATTTTTAATAGAGACAGGGTTTCTCCATGTTGGTTGGGCTGGTCTCAAACTCCTGACCTCAGGTAATTCGCCTGCCTTGGCCTCCCAAAGTGTTGGGATTACTAGCATCACTATACCAAGCTGTAAGTTAATTTTTGCATGTGCGTTTGTTCGTGGTGTAAGATTGAAACTGAATGGGTGCAGTTTCAATTTTCTGTATATGGCTAGCTAGTTATCCTGGAACCATTATTTGAATAAGAAATTCTTTCCCTTTGCTTGTTTTTGTCAGGTTTGTCAAAGATCAGATAGATGTAGGTGTGCAGTCTTATTTCTGTGTTCTCTATTCCTCCTCATTTGTCTATGTGTCTGTTTTTATACCAATACCATGCTGTTTTGGTTACTATCGCCCAGTAGAATAGATTCAAGTTGGGTAACATGATGTTTCAAGTTTTGTTCTTTTGCTTAGGATTGTGTTGGCTATTTGGGCTCTTCTTTGGTTCCAAATGAATTTTAAATTTAAAAAAAAAATAATTCTGTATAGAATGTCATTGGTAGTTTAATAGAAATATTGAGTTTATAAATTGCTTTGGGCCGTATGGCTATTTTAACAATATTGATTCTTCCTATTCATGAGCATGAGATGTTTTTCCAATTGTTTGTGTCATCTCTGATGTCTTTGAGCAGTGTTTTGTGATTTTCCTTGTAGAGGTCGTTCACCTCCCTGGTTATCTATAGTCCCAGGGAAGGGATGTTTTAAATTCTTTTTGTGGCAATTGTGAATAGGAGTACATTTCTGATTTGGCTCTGGGCTTGACTGTTGTTGGTGTATATGAATGCTAGTGATTTCTGCACATTGGGTTTGCATCCTGAGACACTGCTGAAATTGTTTATCAACTTAAGAAGCTTTTGGGCTGAGACTATGGGGTTATCGAGGTATAGGGTCATGTCTGCAAACAGGGATAGTTTGACTCCCTCTCTTCCTACTTGGATGTCCTTTCTTTCTCTTGACTAATTGTTCTGGCCAGGACTTCCAATAGTATGTTGAATAGGAATGGTGAGAGAGGACATCCTTATAATAAAGGGTCATATCTCTACACTGGCACCTACCTTGATTCAGCTTTTCAATTTGGCCCCAAACAAGAAATTCCACCATACACTGGCTAATGCTTTTCCTTTGACCTAGCCACAGGGTTCCTTTAGGTATTTTGGCTTCCACTGTCACATGTGTGCCACACTCAGCTCTATAAGAAAGCTTCTGACTCTCTCCTGCCACCTACCAGGATATACCCTGAGGCTCTGTATCTTTGGCTTTAGCCATTGCTTAACAACATACAACTCTCTCAACACATGCCAGCATGTAGAAACATAACCAGGACGCTGAGCATGGGTTATCTCACTCTTTCAGCACTCAAACCAATGTAGGGTTTTACCACAACCCTGTAAGACATGGTCCAGAATAAAAAAAAAAAAAAGAACACAAGACAACTCTTGTCCCTATATAATCCTTCTCTTGTTCTCTCTCATTCTATAACCACTGGGATCTTATTTGAGTCAGAAAGCAGAAAAAATTGGCTTATGGAATAAACTTTATGGCCTATGTCTTGTAAGATCATACTTCAGAAAAGCAAAAACTCACCCTCTTGCACTTCTAAATACTTTTTCTATCGAGATCATAATCTCTACTTTCAGTACCAACAGTCTATTTTAAGACTAAAATATAAAATATTGACCCATTTATTTTTCCCTGGGTTTCTTTTCCTAAAAGGCACAATCCTATATTTTCCTAGCTATTGGATAGGGGCTGACAGGACAATAAACTGCGTTTGAAGTGTGAGGGTAGCACTGATGAAAGTGTAGACACATCAATAATTCAACACATGTCCTTTCTCCCATTAGAAATAAAAGACTAAGAAAAGAGATTCTGTTATTATTTTGACACCTATGTTCTCAGCAACTAGAATAGCACCTGGAAAAATAAATATTTGTTGAATGAAGACTTGCACATAAGGTGGGTCAAATCTTTATCAACACAATCACCCTCGGAAGTATTGAAAGAGAAAAGGACTAGCAGCAGAAACCTGAGAAAAACATTTTCAGGTGCAAGATAATGGACAAATTATTAGTGAAGACGGTTAAGAAGGAGAGGTCAGCAAATTAGAAGAAAACCAGGAGAAAATAGAAAAGTGGCACAGAAAGCAAGGAAGGAGAGAATTCAAAGGGCAGAGATGGTAAACTACGTTAAGAAGAAAATAAAAAGCAGTGATTAAGTAGAATAAAGGCTTAAGAGCAGGTTCAATGGTTTTGACAGTTTATAGGCCATTAATATCCTTTGAGAAATCAGCTTGAATGAAATGGTTCAGAACTCAGATTGCAAAGGGTTGAAAAATCAGAATGCTTTCGCATTCAAAGCAGCCAAGATAATGAAGGCGAAAGTGCTTCCTAAATTCCTAAAGCACTTTACAAATACAATTAGAATACACAGCTTGTTAGATTTAGGTCCTGACTTGCTCATTCACCAAACTTTCTGAATTCATCTATTTTTCTTGGCATCAAGAATGGGCAGCTAGGGCTTTAACTGAGTATGTCACAATCAATGAAACAGATGTTACATTTCCTTACCATTCTTCTTCCTTGACCTAACCTTTCTTCATATCATACCCAGGTTTAAAGTAATGCACTGTCATTAAACAATATTCTAATGCACCCCACTGTTGCTCTAGGTCATTTCAGTAGGTCATCTTCCTATTGCCAACATCTTCACAACTTGCCCCCAGCTTCTTAAAAAATTCTGATTTGTTGAGGCAAAACTGATAAAACTTTGAGTATGTCCTTGACCTCAGCCATGAAATCTGGAACACAATCTATCACTTAACCATGCCTCAGAACTGGCTGCCATTGCATTATTTTGAATACTTCTCCTTGCTTGGCTTCTCTATCCCTGATTTCCATTTTATGGATTCCCTGTCTATCAAGTGAACTACTAGACATTGCATGAACTTGATACAATTAATTATACTCTCAAAGTTTTCTTTTCCTGACTCCAGCGTATATATCTCAACCTCATTCTAACTTTCCTTTTAATGACACCTAATTGTCAGAACATTAATAGAAAGGCATAAAATCAGAAATTTTTGTTTGGTTATATTTAAAATAATTCAGAAAGTAATGATTTGAGTCTATTAATTTGTTTCATAGAAAAAACACTAGCAGATATTAATATTTAAAGGTTCCTGCCACTATTCGAGCTTTTTCTACCAGAACATTATAACTTATCTTTTCAGCACCAGAACTGTTTATGAAGAAAAATAATCAAATGAAATAATTTCATAGTTATTTTTATTGGCAAAAGAGTGACATCTATTGTTCAGTGTTATATAAAATGAAATTTAAAAATCAAAAGCAATGCCTTGTTTTTCATATGATTAACTCCAGAATAATAACTTCTTAAATTTATTGTTTCAAAAAGACTAATAGGTGATATTCAACAATTCATTTTTATTATGAAATCAGATGTAGGTGATTATTTAGGATCATGAATATATAATTATGATTCAAAGGCCCAGGATCTGTCTAGGTACTAAAAATAAAGAGGACAAAGTAAGATAATTAAGATAGAAATATGGAATAAAATTCTTAAAGGTGGCTGCTTTCTTTTTTTCTATGTATGTATTTTTCTTGTTCTAAATCAGTCAAATATGTTTACTGAATTCTGTGAAACCCCAAATTGAATTCTAAATTCAAGGCAAGTTTCTGTTCCCATATTAATTCTGTTGTTAACTAAATCTATGAATTTAGACAAGTTGTTTTTCTCCTGGCTAGTTTATTATCTACGAAAATATGAATGTGAGACTTGAACTGAAGGTAGTCAACTTCCTGCTAACATTCATTTTCCCGTAAGATGCAATTCAGAATCATTAGTTTAAGCAAAAATTTTTAAAGTTTGACCATACTGAGTGTCCATAAGGATATGGAAGAATTGAAATTCTCAAACACTGATGTTAGGAGTATAAATAAATACCATCCCTTTGGAAAGCAATTTGAAAATATCCTGTAAATTTTAAGATGGATCTATCTCATCATCCTGAATTTCCATTTGTGTAAGCAGTTGACAGAGAATTCTCACACATGTAGACAAGGAGGTATTGTCAAGAACTACATCATTGCAATATTGAAAAATTCACAGTAGAGTATATATTACAGAAGAATTGATAAAATCTTGCATCTGTACCTACTGACATACTTTACAATATAAACATAAAATGCTTGAATTACAGTAGTATCTAGCAAAATGGGTAAACCTCAATCAAACAATATGACTAAAAGGCAAGTTTCAGATTATGTAGCAAATGATCTTTTATATTACATAAGAAACCATAATGATTCTATTCATTGACTATGGACACACCATAGGTAGAAAAGTATAAAATATTCATGAGAATAATAAAGAACAAATTCATGACAATGGTCACCTATGGAAATACAGGGGACTGAATGTGACCAGGATGGCGACATTGAAACTTGAACTGCATCTGAAATGTTTTCCTTATTGAACAAAAAGAGCTGTTTCAATGAGTTGTGGGCACACTGATTCTTATTGGATGATTATACTTTTCTGCCTGTTTGAAATATTTCATAATTTTGGTAGAAACAATATTACAATTGTAATTCTAAATATCACAGAACAGGAACAAGATGGCTGAATAGACACAACTCCTGTGCACAGCACCCAGCAAGAGAGACGCAGAAATCAAGAGACCTCCTAGCTCCAACCAAAGTACCAGGTGCATTTCAATGGGTCCAGACAGTGAGCAAAGCCCAGGCAAAGCAGACCGAGGAGGGGAAGAGTGCTGCTCCACCCAGAAAGTGCATCTGACTGGTGAGTCAGAGGCTCCCCCTCCAGCACCCTAGTCCGGATACAGTGCTTCCCCCAAAGCCTCAGCAATACACAGAACAGGGGATCTTTGCCAGTCAAGCACCAGGAATTACAAGCGCAGAGTTGAATAATAATGCAGGACGGTGTCCCAGATTGTCGCAAAGATCTAAGCAAATGCATAAGCCCATAAGCTGCCAGGAGAGCCTGTGGACCAAACTATCGCCCCCTCCCCCTGCCTGGAGAAAGAGAGAGCTGAAAGCAGGGAAACAGTGTAGCCAGGCAGGTCCCTCCCCTCCCCCACAAACCCCAGAGGGCTGAAGCACTAACTCTGGTGGGTTATGCAGCCAGTGCCTCAGTCTGAGCTGAACCCTGAATGATCCAGCTCCATGTAAGAAAGGCCAACCCACCATTAAAGAGGTGGAATTAGTCTTCATGTTTTAACAAAAAACACAGGAAGCCTATGTAGCAACGGGACGGTGTCCTTGACCATCCAGCAGTGCCTCCAGGTCAGTAAAAGAGGCAGGCCTAACCTCCCAGTGTGAACAAAAAAGACATAGGAAGCTTACCTAGTAACCTGAAGGAGTCTCTGGAAACCCAGTAGCTCCTCCACAGGCAGACAAGCAACGTCATCAAGCAGCTCCCTGAGATCACAGCCAGGTAAATCCACGAAGATGGGGGGAAAAGAGCACAAAAAAGATGAAACCATCAAAGATCAGAACACCTCTTCTCCTTCAAGGGATCACAACTCCTCATCAACATGGGAACACAACATGACCAAGAAAGAATGCGAAGAATTGACAGAAACAGGCTTCAGAAGGTGGATAATAACAAACTTTTCTGAGCTAAAGGAACACATTCTAACTCAATGCAAAGAAACTAAAAACCTTGAAAAAAGGTTAGATGAAATGCTAACTAGAATAATCAGCATAGAGAAGAACGTAAATGACTTGATGGAGCTGAAAAACAGCACTAGAACTTCGTAAAGCAAACACAAGTTTAAATAGCCAATTCAATCAAGCAGAAGAAAGGATATCAGATTGAAGAGCAACTCAATGAAATAAAAAGAAAAGGCAAGACAAGAGAAAAAAAAGTGAAAATAAGTGAACCAAGCCTCCAAGAAATATGGGATTATGTAGGAAGACCTAATCTAAGCTTGATCGGTGTACCTGAATGTGACGGGGAGAATGAATCCAAGCTGGAAAACATGCTCCAGGATGTTATCCAGGAGAACTTCCCCAGCCTAGCAAGGCAGTTCAACATTCAAATCCAAGAAATACAGAGAACTCCACAAAGATAACCCTCAGGAAGAGCAATCCCAAGGCACATAATTGTCAGATTCAGCAGGGTTGAAATGAAGGAAAAAATGCTAAGGGCAGCCAGAGAGAAAGGTCAGGTCACCCACAGAGGGAAGCCAATGAGACTCACAGCAGATCTCTCAGCAGAAACCCTACAAGCCAGAAGAGAGTGGGGGCCAATATTCAACATCCTTAAAGAAAAGAACTTTCAACCCAGAATCTCATATCCAGCCAAACTAAGCTTCCTAAGTGAAGGAGAAATAAAATCCTTTATGGACAAGCAATTGCTGAGAGATTTCCTCACACCAGACCTGCCTTACAAGAGCTCCTGAAAGGAACACTAAACAAGGAAAGGAACAAGTACCAGCCACTGCAAAAGCACACCAAATGGCAAAGACCAAAAATGCAATGAAGAAAATTAGTCAATTAATAGGCAAGAAAATCAGCCAGTAGAAATTGGCAGGATCAAATTCACACATAACAATATTAACATTGAATCTAAACAGCCTAAATGCCCCAATCAAAAGACACAGACTGCAAACTGGATAAAAAGTCAAGACCCATTGGTGTGCTTTATTCAGGAAATCCATCTCACATACAAAGACACACAGAGACTCAAAATAAAGGGATGGAAGAAGATCTACCAAATAAATGGAGAACCAAAAACAGCAGGGGTTGCAATCCTAATCTCTGATAAAATGGACTTCAAACCAACAAAGATCAAAAGAGACAAAGAAGGACACTACATAATGGTAAAAGGATCAATCCAACAAAAAGAGCTGACTATCCTAAATATATACACACCCAACACAGGAGCACCCAGATACATAAAGCTAGTTCTTAATGATCTAAAAGGAGATTTAGTCTCCCACACAATGATAGTGGGAGACTTCAACACTCCACTGTCAACATTAGATCAATGAGACAGAAAATTAACAAGGATATGCAGGACTTGAATGCAGAGCTGGACCAAGCAGACCTAATAGACATATACAGAACACTGCACCCCAAATCCACAGAATATACATTCTTCTCAGCACCACATTGCACTTACTCTAAAATTAACCACATCATTGGAAGCAAATCACTCCTCAGCAAATGCAAAAGAATGGAAATCATAACAAACAGTCTCCCAGACCACAGCACAATCAGATTAGAACTCAGAATTAAGAAACTCACTCAAATCCGCACAGCTACTTGGAAACTGAACAACTTGCTTCTGAGTGTTGACTGAATAAACAATGAAATGAAAGCAGCAATAAAGATGTTTTTTGAAACTAATCAGAATGAAGACATAACTTACCAGAATCTCTGGTACAACTTTAAAGCAGTGTAGAGAGGGAAATTTCTAGCAATAAATGCCCACATGAGAAACAAGGAAAGGTCTAAAATTGACACCCTATCATCAAAATTGAAAGAGCTAGAGGAGCAAGATCAAAAAAACTCAAAAGCTAGCAGAAGACATGAAATAACTAAGATCAGAGCAGAAATAAAGGAGATAGAGACACACACACAAAAAAAAAAACCTTCAAAAAATCAATAAATCCAGGAGGTGGTTCTTTGAAAAGATCAACAAAGTAGACTGCTAGCCAAACTAATAAAAAAGTAAAGAGAGAAGAATCAAATAGATGCAATAAAAAAAGGTAAAGGGGATATCACCACTGATTCTATGAAAATACAAACTACCATCAGAGATTACTACAAACAGCTCTATGCACATAAACCAGCAAACCTGGAAGAAATGGATACATTCTTGGACACTTGCACTCTACCAAGACTAAAGCAGGAAGAAGTTGAAATTCTGAAAAGACCAGTAACAAGGGCTGAAATTTAGGCAGCAATCAACAACAGCCTACCAACCAAAAAAAGTCCAGGTCCAGATAGGTTCAGAGCCAAATTCTACCAGACATACAAAGAGGAGCTGGTCCCATTCCTTCTGAAACTATACCAAACAATTCAAAAAGAGGTAATCCTCCCTAACTGATTCTATGAGACCAACATCATCCTGATACCAAAACCAGGCAGAGACTCAACTAAAAAAGAAAACTTCAGGCTAATATCCATGATGAACATCAGCGCAAAAATCTTCAATCAAATACTGGCAAACTGAATGCAACAGCACATCAAAAAGCTTATTCATCCTGATCAAGCAGGCTTCATCCCAGGGATGCAAGGCTGGTTCAACATATGCAAGTCCATAAATGTAATCCGTCACATAAATGGAACCAAAGACAAAAAACACATTATCTCAATAGATGCAGAGAAGGCCTTCGACAAAATTCAACAGTCCTTCATGCTAAAAACTCTCAATAGATGGCCGTTTAGGAACAGCTCAGGATTGCAGCTCCCAGTGAAAGCGCAGAGGGTGAGTGGACGCCGTGTTTTTATTGCCCACAGACTAGGAAATTCCCGGGCAGAGGTGCTCCACAGTCGCCAGCGCAGCTGTTTCGGCCAGCGCCGCTGCTTTGCCCCGCGCGGCTGCTTTGCCCTGCGTGGCTGCTTTGTCGGCACCCCGGAGCCACGGTTCTCCATACAAAATACACCGGTCCGGGGGCCCTTTAGGCTGGCGATAGGAGCCACGGGAAGTCGCCCATACGCTGGTTCAAAAAGGGGACTGAGCAGAGAACCAGGACAGTAGATTCCAGGGCAAAAAAAAGCGCCACAAACCTCAGTGCCGCTGTTGAAGCCAGCGCAGTGAGTGGCCACAGGGGAAAACAAACAGACCCCGGCGCCTCTTCAACAGGCGACTGGAACACCAACTTAAAAAAGGCTCTGAGGCAGGGAGCCAGGCGATCAGGCTCGGCTGGCCCCACCCCCACAAAAGAACAGCAACCAGAAACTCTGGATTGAGAGTTTCACAGCAAGCGCAGCTGAACCCGGGACAGTCCAGCTCTGTGGGGGAGGGGCATCCGCCATTACCGAGGCAGCCCGCCGTTGCCAAGACAACCCGCCATTGCTGAGGCAGCCCGCCGTTGCCAAGGCAACCTGCCACAGCAGAGACTCCGCCCCAACAGAGGCGGGCCACCATCTCCAAAGCAGTTCTAACTACACCCATGTAAACAGGACTGCAGGGAAGTTCACTCGGCAGCGGGGCGGAGCCCACAGCAGCTCAGCAAAGCTGCTATAGACCAACAGTGACTAGGCTGCCTCCTTGCTGGGCTGGGCAGGTCTGAAGGAAAAAAAAAAAAAAAAAAAAAAAGAAGGCGGCAGCATAACGGAAACTCATAAATAAAGCCCTAAATCCCTGGGACAGAGCACCTGGGAACAAAAAGCAGTTTATGAGTTCTGCTGCAGCAGACCTAAAAGTACCTGCCTAGCAGCTCTGAATGAACAACAGAGCTCGCAGCTCACCATTTGAGCTCCTATAAAGAAGAGACCGTCTCCTCAAGCAGCTCCCTGACCCCTATATATCCAAAAAGACACCTCATAAAAGAGAGATCAGATTGACACTAGGCGGGTATCCTTCTGGGACAAAGATAGCAGAAGAAGAAAAGTGGTAACAACCCTTGCTGTTCAGCAGCTGCTGCAGGTGAACCCCAGGCAAGCAGGGCCTGGAGTGAACCTCAGCAGACCTACAGCAGGGGGCCAGACTGTCAGAAGGAAAACCAAGAAACAGAAATAACCTCATCACCAACAAACAGAATGTCAATCTGAAAGATTTGAGACCCAATCTGAAAGCCAGCAACTACAAAGTCGACAGGTGGATAAATCCTTAAAGATGGGAAGAAACCAGCGCAAAAAGGATGAAAACACCCGAAACCAGAACACCTCTCCTCCTAAAAGGGATCACAACTCCTCACCAGCAAGGGAACAAGGTTGGATGGAGAACGAGTGTGATGAAATGACAGAATCAGACTTCAGAAGGTGGGTAGTAAGAAACTTCTGTGAACTTAAAGAACATGTTCTAACCAAATGCCAAGAAACTAAGAACCTTGAAAAAAGATTTGACGAAATGCTAACGAGAATGGACAAAATAGAAAGGAATATAAGTGAATTGATGGAGCTGAAAAACGCAACACGAGAACTTCGTGAAGCATGCACAAGTATCAACAGCCGAATTGACCAAGCAGAAGAAAGGATATCAGAGGTCGAAGATCAACTCAATGAAATAAAACGGGAAGGCAAGACTGGAGAAAAAAGGGTAAAAAGGAATGAACAAAGTCTCCAAGAAATGTGGGACTATGTG
>NW_022436952.1:11717374-11745823 GCF_009761245.1 Sapajus apella | reverse complement strand
GTGTGTTCCTATGCAACAATTTTGCATGTTCTTCACATGTACCCCAAAACCTAAAATGCAATAAAATAAATAAATGGGGAAAAAAAAATAAAATAAAGAATAGATGACCAAAAATTTCTATAAAGAGCAAAAATATACTTCAAAAATAAGGTAAAATAAAGACCATTTAAATTAACAGAATTTTCACTAACAGGCTTACTCTTACATACATATATATGAGTCATGTAAGAAGAAAAATGACCCGAAATGTAAATAGTAAAGAATTAAGAATAAAGTATAAGCTATAAAGAATTAAATATAAAGTATACAGAATTAAGAATATCAGAAAAATAAACGTTCTTTAAATTCTTATTCACTGTTTAAATATTAATAATGATGTATTAAAAACATATATATATAATACTTTATATATATATAATTAAAAGACAAAAAGCAAAATCTGGAAAAGAAACAATGAACTAAAATATTTAAGGCAGTTTCATTTCTATGAAGAAATGTAATAAGAATGCATGATATAATTTTCAAATTACAGGAAATAAATGCTCACAGATATAAACCTAAATATATCAGTAGTTACATTAAATCTTAAATGACATAAATGTTCTTATTAAAAGCAAAGCTTATAATATGGGATTAAAAAATGATTTAGAACCAATTACATATTTTTATAAAGAATTAATCTTAGCTGTAAAGAACAGAAAGATTCAAAATAAAAGGGCAGCAAAACATATACCATACAAATACAAACTAAAATAAAGCTAATATCATCTATACTAATATTAAGAAATGCAGAATTTAATTCAAGAAAAATTACAAGAAACAGAGAAAAATTTAGTTTATTAAAACTGTGAACTCAACAGGAATATATAAAACTCCAAATTTATATGAAATGAGAACATAGCCTCAAACTACATTAACTGAAAACTCAGAGTTTTTTTAAAAAAGTAGATAAACCCACAATTAAAGTTTAAGAATTTAATATCATGGTAAAGAATAAATAAGTGTTATAAAATATTTGAACAACACAATTCAACAAATTTAAAAATAGTCATGTAACAATGCTTTCAATGACTTTTATGTAAGTGAAAATTAGAAAAAAATGAATACTTTGAATATTTGAGTATTCAATTTTTTAATAAAAATACAATGTAGATTAAAAGCAGTAGTTAAAAAGAATATTTATAATTTAAAAAGTATTTTAAAAGATGACAAATTTATCTAAGCACAGAAATTAATAAAATGAAAAAAGTGGAAATCAGAAACAAGGAAAAATGGAATTAATAAAATTAAAAAAAAAAATAGAGAAAATAGCCAGGAGTTGTTTCCTTGAAAAAAACTAATATAATTTATAAACATGTAACAAGTCTGATTAAAAATAAAAAAAAGAAGACATAATTTACCAGTACCAGGATGGATCAATTAGAAATCAATAATATGGGCATGACAGATAATGATTATAGAATAGTTTTATGAGAATAAATTAATAAAATGTATTAAAGCTGGTATAAGCAAAATATTAAGTCTAGACTTGAATAATAATATTTTCACTAAGTGAATTGTATCTAGAAAATGTTGTGATGAAGGTAAGTCCAGAGACAGATAGCTTCGAAATATTTAACAAAAATTTAACAGAAATCCTATCCAGCCCGGTCTGTGGCTCCCACCTGTAATCCCAGCATTTTGGGAGCCTGAGGAGGGTGGATTATCAGAGGGCAGAAGTTTGAGACCATGCTGGCCAACATGGCAAAACCCCATAGCAAAAAGTTAGCTGGGTGTGGTGGCATGTACCTGTAATCCCAGCTATGTCGGAGGCTGAGACAGAATTACTTGAATCCAGGAGGTGGAGGTTGCAGTGAGCTGAGGTCATGCCACTGCACTCCAGCCTTGGTGACAGAATGAGACTCCCTCTCAAAAAAAAAAAAAAAATGATATTCAAATGATTTCAAAAAATAAAAAAAGGGAATAGGCTTCTCAATTTATTTTATAGCACAATCTTAATTCCAGTCCCTGAGGAAGATATCAAAAGAAAAGAAAATTATAGCAAAATATCTCTCATGAATATAGATGCAAAAATCCTAAACTAATTATTACTATTTCTAATTCAGTGATATCTAAAAAGTATACATTGAATTTATTTCAAAAAATAAGACTGACCTAACATTTGAAAAGTTATTGTAATTTATTACACTTAGAGACTAAAGAAAAATATCATATGGTCATCTAAATAGATGAAGGAAAGACAGGATAAAATTTAGCACTCATTAATGATGACTAGGCATAGATGAAAAAATTATTCCAATAAGATTGGTCTATGTCTAAAAATCGAACCACTAAACTATACTAATTGCTAAACTATCAAAATATTTTATTTTGAGATTGAGAACCAGACAATGGCTTTTATGACTTTTTCTACTCAACATTACATACAAGGTCTTATGGGAATAAGGTAATAAAAGTATATACTTTTGAATAAAAGGCATAAAAATTGGAAAGGGAGAAACAAATTTTTATGATTCACATATACCATAATTATGTTCCTAAAAATATCCAATGTAATATATTTTAAATTCTATAAGAATTAGTAAGTGAATTTATCATTAAATAAAAAGGTCCAAATACAAACACTAACTTTTCCTGTATGCATTAGGAATATTTTGAAAATTACATTTAAAGCATACAAAGAGGAGCTGGTACCATTCCTTCTGAAACTATTCCAAACAATACAAAAAGAGGGAATCCTCCCTAACTCATTTTGTGAGACCAACATCATCCCGATACCAAAACCAGGCAGAGACTCAACTAAAAAAGAAAGCTTCAGGCCAATATCCATGATGAACATTGATGCAAAAATCTTCAATGAAATACTGGCAAACAGAATGCAACAGCAGATCAAAAAGCTTATTCATCATGATCAAGTAGGTTTCTTCCTGGGGACGCAACGCTCATTCAACATACGCAAGTCTATTAATGTAATCCATCACATAAACAGAACCAAAGACAAAAACCACATGATTATCTCAATAGATACAGAAAAGGCCTTTGACAAAATTCAACAGCCTTTATGCTAAAAACCCTCAATAAACTATGAATTGATGGTACGTATCACAAAATAATAAAAGACGTTTACAACAAACCTACAGCCAGTATCATACTAAACAAGAAAAAACTGGAAGCATTTCCTTTGAAATCTGGCACAAGACAAGGATGCCCTCTCTCATCACTCCTATTCAATATACTATTGGAAGTTCTAGCCAGAGCAATCAGGCAAGAAAAAGAAATAAAGGGTATTCAGTTAGGAAAAGAGGAATACAAATTGTTTCTATTTGCAAATGACATGATTGTATATTTAGAAGACCCCATCATCTTAGCCCAAAATCACCTCAGACTGATAAGCAACTTCAGCAAAGTCTCAGGATACAAAACCAATATGCAGAAATCACAAGCATTACTATATACCAATAACAGACAAACAGAGAGCCAAATCAAAAGTGAACTCCCATTCACAATTGCTACAAAAAGAATAAAATACCTAGGAATACAACTAACAAAGGATGTAAAGGACCTCTTCAAGGAGAACTATAAATCACTGCTCAACAAAATAAGAGAGGACACAAACAGATGGAAAAACATCCCATGCTCATTGTTGGGAAGAATCAACAAATCAAAGTAATTTATAGATTCAATGGTATCTCCATCAAGCTACCAGTGACCTTCTTCACAGAACTGGAAAAAACGACTTCAAACTTCATATGGAACCAAAAGAGAGCCTGCATAGCCAAGATAATCCTAAGCAAAAAGAACATAGTGGGAGGCATCATGCTGCCTGACTTCAAACTATACAACAAGGCCACAGTAATCAAAACAGCATGCTACTGGTCCCAAAACAGAGACATAGACCAATGGAACAGAACAGAGGCCTCAGAAGCAACAACACACATCTACAATCATCTGATCTTTGACAAACCTGACAAAAACAAGCAATGGGGAAAGGATTCCCTGTTTAATAAATGGTGTTGGGAAAACTGGCTAGCCATGTGCAGAAAGCAGAAACTGGACCCCTTCCTGACACCTTACACTAAAACTAATTCCAGGTGGATTAAAGATCTAAACATAAGACGGAACATCATAAAAACCCTGGAAGAAAACCTAGGCAAAACCATTCAGGACATAGGCATAGGCAAGGACTTCATGGCTAATACACCAAAAGCAATGGCAACAAAAGCCAAAATAGACAAATGAGATCTAATTAAACTCCAGAGCTTCTGTACAGCAAAGGAAACAATCAATAGAGTGAACCGGCAACCAACAGAATAGGAAAAAATTTTTGCAATCTACTCATCTGACAAAGGGCTAATATCCAGAATCTACAAAGAACTAAAACAGATTTACAAGAAAAAAACAAACAAATGCATTCAAAAGTGGGTGAAGCATATAAACAGACACTTTACAAAAGAAGACATTATTATAAAGCCAAGAAACATATGAAAAAATGCTCATCATCACTGGTCATTAGAGAAATGCAAATCAAAACCACTTTGAGATACCATCTCATCCCAGTGAGAATGACCATCATTAAAAAATCTGGAGACAACAGATGTTGGAGAGGATGTGGAGAAATAGGAACACTTTTACACTGTTGGTGGGAGTGTAAATTAGTTCAGCCATTGTGGAAGACATTGTGGCGATTCCTCAAGGACCTAGAAATAGAAATACGATTTTACCCAGCAATCCCATTACTGGGTATATATCCAAAGAATTATAAATTCTTCTATTGTAAAGTCACGTGCACACGTATGTTCATTACGGCAATGTTTACAATAGCATAGACCTGGAACCAACCCAAATGTCCATCATCAATAGACTGGATAAAGAAAATGTGGCACGTATACACCATGGAATACTACACATCCATAAAAAAACGATGAGTTCATGTCCTTCATAGGGACATGGATGAATCTGGAAACCGTAATTCTCAGCAAACTGACACAAGAACAGGTAACCAAAAACCATATGTTATCACTCATGGACGGGTATTGAACAATTAGAACATGTGGACACGGAGGGAAGCATCACACACTGCGGTCAGTGGTGGAAGGGTAGGGGAGGGACAGCGGGGGTAGGGGAGAGGGTGGGGAGAGATGAGGGGGGAAATATCAGATATAGGTGATAGGCGGATGAAGGCAGCAAACCACCTTGCCATGTATGTACCTATGCAACAATCCTGCATGATCTGCACATGTACCCTAGAACATAAAGTACAATTTTAAAAAAAATTACATTTAAATGTGATAAAACTTAGATTAGCCTTAAAAACATTGATTATCTAATTGACTATCTAATCATGGTTTTAATGAAATGGATACAACACCTCAACATGGACAACTACAAAGATTTGGAAATTAATAAAAAAAACTAAATAAACTTCCAAGAGAAATATTCATGGATTGAAGACTCAAATTTGTCATATTATTCTTTATAAAGTTAATTTATTGATTTAATGCAATCAAATCAAAGTACTACTAAATGTGTATGCCTGTTTGTGTTTTAAAGACCACAAATATTAATTACGAAAGACCAGATGTTCATGGTGATCCTTATTGTTTCACACTGATAGCTTTTGCTGGGACATTATTATTCTACTCTATAGTAATGTACCAGTTATCATAATGTTAATGAGGCCTTTGTTTATTTTCAGGTAAACATTTGAAAATAATAGGAGAAGCAAAATTTGGAGACTGTGTATTGTCTAAATTTCCTTAATCTGGCATGCACTTTCTTTGTAAATCATTTCCATTTAATTCTTTAAAAAAAACATTTGGAACGGATAAGATTTGAAACCAAAAGACCCCTTTTTTCATTATACTGTTTTATGTAATGTTTGGTAGTTTGCTGTATACAAATATATTTATTATATTGGTATTTACATATCAGATTAGCATTTTTTAAAAAGAAAGAATGGACTTTGTGATCCTTGAATCAGGAAAATGTTCCAATTACCTAACCCATCTAAGGTATCAATGTTTCTGACACTACTTTTGAGGTATTTATGGGATGTGTTCCACTTTAGGTGGGAACTTTTCTACTGTTTTGCTGAGTTATTCCCTGCTCCAATTTGATAAAATACAGCTTTTTAAGTGAAGCATATAAGTACAATATGTGGTAAAGTGCGTGTGAGGAAAAATATTAGACGCCGTAGTCAACAAAGCCCTACTTATGCAAAACGTGCACACACACACACACCCCTACACACATGCACTTTAATCACTCCAAAGAAGCACAATACTTTGCCATTTCAACTCAAATATTTTTTTGAAAAAGTCCCTCTTAGTTTTGGCTCTCATACATGGTTTCAAGGAAAATTCAGCCTCCCGGTATGATTAGATCTTAGAAACCAGTTGAATCTAAACAGCAATGCAAGAGAAAGATTAATGAGCGGCATCATTAGATTTACTCCATTGCGTACCCCAATGGATTTACTCCAATCTAGTTCCTTTAACTCACAGTATTTTGCTTCCCAGCTGGAAATTTAGTGTATCTGCTTTCATCACAGCCAGTTTCTTCTACAGCAAGGTTTCTCAACCTCAATACCATCGATATTTGCAACAGGGTAGTTATTGTTGTAAGAAGCTGTCCTGAACATCCGGGGCCTTCAACCCCTGGGCTGCAGACCAGTAGGTCTGTGGTCTTTTGAGAACAGGGCTACATAACAGGAGGTGAGCAGCCAGTGAGCAGGCATTACTGCCTGAGCTCTGCCTCCTGTCAGATCAGCGGGGGCATTAGATTCTTACAGGAGCACAAACCCCATTGTCAACTGTGCATGTGAGGGAGCTAGGTTGCTGCACGCTCCTTATGAGACTAATGCCTGATGATCTGAAGTGGGGCAGTTTCATCTCCAACCTCACCCATGGGAAAACTCTCTTCCACAAAACTGGTCCATGATGTCAAAAAGGTTGGGGGCGGTGAGGGGGGAACTGCTGCTGTACGTTTTAGGATGTTTTGCAGCATTTCTGGCCCTGGACCCACTGTATGCTAGTATCCACATCACCTGCAGTTGTGACCATCAAAAATGTTTCCAGACATTGCCAAATGTCCTGGCAGGGGCTGGGGAGGAATCATTCCCTGCTAAAAACTACTGTTCAGCAGAATGAAAACAAACGACAGAAATACAGAGACAGAAGAAACAGCATGTTTCCAATCAATGTATTTTAAGATGTTTTCAGCTTTTCAGGAGGATCTTTATATTTAGATAATTCGGACAATTTTCCTGTATAAGAGCGGTGAAAACTGCAGCACTGCAGCGTTTAGGAACTGATCTATTGCCATTGGCTTCACTCTACCTTGCTCTTCTCGTGGAGGTCAGCTCGTACTAATTTCAGTTTCTTTTGGATCTCAGTCAGAACGCCAATTTTCTGCTCCAAAATGGACAAAGACTGGGCAATGCAAAAATCAACGTCGTGATTGACTCTGTCAGCTGTCTCCTGGATGTTCTCCAACCATTGGCTAGATCCCTTCCTTGAAGTTGTAGTATCCTTCCCTAACAGAGTGGGTAATGTTTCAACCTCTTCAATCTCTTTCTGCTCCTCACTCTGTATACAAGGTATTTTAATAAATTTATCCCTCTGAAGAGACATTTCTGAATTTCTGATGTGTCTTTTTAACATCCTTGGTGCTTCATCTCCTACTGGATAGAGGCAATGATGGTAGGGCCTTACCTCTACATTTAATTCTTTTACTCTGTTTGCATATCTTAAAGTGTTGAGGGTGTTTTCACAAGAGGTCATCCCTGGAGAGATAGTCGCAATCATGCAAGTGAAGGAGTTCTGGCCTATAAAGGAGTCCCGGAGCACCTGTGTGAGTTTGCTGGCTCTGAATGGGGTGTGGGGTTTGTTCTGGCCCAAAGCCAGAATACATTCTTTGAGAGCTAAGAGACTCTTGTTAATATCTGCCCCTTCCAGCTGCCTTTTCCGGCTGGCTTTGGAGGTATCTGCTCCCCTTTCGTTCCCAGCTAAATCAACAAGGGAAAACTTGCCGTGCAATTTCCCTCTTGACTTCAGGATGATCTGGAACACTGCATGGCTCCTGGATGAGTGAGCGTTGACAGACGTTTGCCTGGAAGTCCGGCAGCTATTCCCTATTTCCACAAGGTTCAGCACTTCCTCCACACAACACACCTCTTGCTCCTGCAGCCCGACCACTTGGATTTGCTGATTGCTATCCTCAAGGACTTGCAACTTCTTCTTCCAGTTCAACAAATCATACACCTTGCCCCCATAAATCTCAAAAAATGTCCCATAGACTTTGAGGTCCAGCTCCTCATAAGTGGAGTTTCTGAGCAGGAGAAAGACATCCTGTGCCACTAGAGCGTAAATGCCCTTGGAACAATCTTGGGCCCTTCCTGGAAAGTCTCCACCCATGGTGTACGTCTTCCCACTGCCCGTCTGCCCATAGGCAAAGCAGGTGGCCATACCCTTGCGGAAGATGGACTCCACCAGTGGCTGGGCGGTGAACTGGTACACCAACTCGTTGGAGGCTGTGTCGTCGAAGGCATGGTCAAAGCAGAAGGTCTGGTTCTCCAGGTAGCGGGTGAGGTCCACCTTTTGCTTGGACTCATGCACCATAACCACATTGTCCGAGGGGATGGTGATGATATCCAGGTCCTTCATCGTGGTCTCTCTCTGGTTGAGAGGCCGCTTTCTCACGCAGACGCAGATGCGATGTTCTTGCGGGGGCTCCAGCACTGAGATCTTGCTGCTGTTCAGGTGCCTCCGACACTCTTCGATCATGTGCATGATCTCATAGTTGGGGTTTCCGGTGTTGACATCGAGGGCGCGTCTAGCTCGGATCTCCTGCTGCAGCCGTCTGCGCTTTTCCCGCTGCTTCTGCAGTTTCTCGATTTCCTGGAGGCAGGGAGACTTTTTCTTCTTCATCAGACAAGGTTTGCTGGGGACCCTCACGTCCAGGCTGTCTCCTGAGGCTGTTTTGTTTTTCTGGGGGATCATCGCAACCCATTTCGTGGTGGAAATCCGGTCCCCGATGGCCGAAGAGGGCGCCGGAGACAAG
The DNA here is from genome assembly GCF_009761245.1 of Sapajus apella. Classification (NCBI taxonomy): domain Eukaryota; kingdom Metazoa; phylum Chordata; class Mammalia; order Primates; family Cebidae; genus Sapajus; species Sapajus apella. Next base: position 11,736,763 of record NW_022436952.1, on the reverse strand, counting down.
GGGGATAAGGGCCCGGGCGGCAGGCGGCGCTCAGGGGAGTTCAGAGCTGGATTCAACAGGAGTATGGTCTCCAGGTCAATCTTCTTGCCTTTTTTGACTGCTTTCTCCAACCACTCTACCGTGACCCAAGAGTTTTCTCTGTTGATCTCCGTGACCACAGCGAGGTGCATCCGCTTGTCGCTGCGCTGGATCGCCACGCAGACGCCCACTTGGATGTCTCCGAAATGTGGCTTCAAGGGCTTCTGGGGCGAGAGGCGTGGGGACACAGGGCGGCAGAAACGGCTGGCCATGGTGAGTGATGGAGGTAGGAGGGCACGCTCCAGGGCCCTTGGGGTTGGCGCAGCAGGACCCAAGCCAGCCTGAAGCCCCCGGAGCACTGAGCACGGTTGCAGTCTACGCCTGCCTTTGTGAGCCTAGCAGTCAGGGGCCTGGGCTGGGGCCACTCGCGTCACAAAAGGATGAGAAGAGACGGCAGAGCCTACGGGTTAGGAGTGAAAGGTACCACGAGCACAAAGGAATGGAGAGATTATTCTCTGCCAGTCAGGGTGAAGGGGTTGGAAGAGGATGTGGCATGCTTTCCGGATCATGGTGAGAAAGTGCAGGGAACAGAGAAACAATGGGAATCATGGAGTTGAAATTTAATTTATACATCCCATGTACATTTATGCCTAAGCTTTGGAAGTATCCAGTCTCCCAGGAGGCCTTGGCTGGCAGTCTCAAAGCTCAGTGCTTTAATTTGAGAATTGCTATGACATTCCCTTAAACTTTAACTCTCCAGTGATCAGTGGGAACAGATAAAGGTAGAGCTGTTTGCAAATCTCAGGCTTCCATATTCAACAGGATCCCAGAAAGGCTCCTTAAACCTGCCATCTTTGTTTTTTCACCACCTTCGAAACGTGTAACTTGTTGCAGAGTCACAACTTAAAGTTATCCCAGTTTAATCAGCTTTCTCATTACAAAATCAAAATGAGTAGGATGTAGCAGGTCGTTGTGGTAATTTGCTAATATGAAACTTCCTTTGGTACAGCATCTGGGTTTGCAAACACAACATGTTTATCACATTCCAAGTGGCTCTGACAGCTATAAAGTGAGTTTTGTTGTGCTGCAGTCACCACCATTTTTGAGATTAGTTCAGTAATTACCTTTCCAAACTCCTTCAGTAATTACACTTCTGGCCTCATTATCCATAATTTGGAGAGAAAGAAGAGACATCGTGTGGAAAGAGATAATTAATCTTACACCCCCTGCCCCCCCGCAACCTACAATACGTGTGTGCGTGTCCTTTAGAAGTTGTTAAGCATGTCTGAAAGGCAGCTAAGACCATTGGATGCAAAAATGTATTTTGGCAAGACTGCAATATATACGAAGTGCTCATTTCAAGAGTATGCTGTATGCTGGTGGAGGAAGGGGAGAAAGGGCTTTGGGCAATTGTCTTCGAAAAATTATGTTTTATTTGCCCAAATTATCAACATTTAAAGTTGTGCTTTAAATCAGTTGTTCTCTCATAGTTTCAAGGCCATTATGTAAATATTCTTAATTTCCTGTATTTGTCATTTGCACTCTGTTGTTCACGTTGGAGTATAGTGTCCTGATAACAGCTCACTGCAGCCTCAAACTCCTAAGTTGAAACCATCTTACCATCTCAACCTCCTGAGTAGCTGGGATTATAGGCATGTGCCAGGATGCCTTGCTACTTTCTTTTTTTATTTCTCTTTCTTCCTTTCCTTTTCTTTCCTTTTCTTTTGCCAGGGATGAGGTCTCACTATGTTGCACAGAGGCTGTCTCAAACTCCTGACCTCCAGGGGTTCTCCCTTCTCAGCCTCCCAAAGTGCCAGGATTATAGGTTTGAGCCAGTCCTTTGTTTTGTTTGTTTTTTGAAATCATTCGTTACCTCTGAAAAAGCTATGTCTCTCAAAATTATGAAAACTCTAGACCCTCCCGGCTAAACATAGCGTTTACACCTCAGCTAATAATGTTTTAGAACAGATGATAGATGAGCAGATCCATTACGATAATGCCAAAATCAAAGACTAAAGTTTCCTTTTACTCCATTGCTCTCTCTAACATGTTCATAAAAGTTTTCATAGCAGTTTCAGGACTTTATTTCAGTTATTTTCTTCTTTTAAATCATTTCCCTACGATATTGCATTTGTTCCTACAGTTTAATTTTATATAAAGCTGGTAAGATTGTTCTTAACTAGAATTATGAGTCCTAAACTTTTAGTCGCCCACGGGAACTAAAAAGTTAACAAACCCAAAACTGATTCCATTATTTTCTTTCTGAAAATGCAGCTCTTATTTTTAATTGCTTTTAGTAACTTCAACATTTACTCATCTTTAAAAGCCTGACACAGATCTTTGCCTTCTTCTTCCTCCTTTCAGCCCATCATAACTTAGGTAATTCTTTCCCAGTCTCTAGAACTCTTCTGTAACCATGATATCATTTAATCTTCCAACCAATTATGAAGTTCTTTTGTATTTTGTTTTTGCAACCTCAACCTCATCCAGTCAAGAACTTAGTCTATTTCTCATACTGCCTCTAGAGGTTTTTTAATGTATGAATTCCCTGCTTATAAACATTTTACTAGGTCCTCATCATCCTAATGATATGGTGTAAATTCCATGTGAAGACACAAGGCACATCATCGTCTTGCCTGATTTCTCATCGTCAAGCTTTACCACTCTCCATTCTTAATCTAAAGTTGAGCCATGTGGAAGAAATTGCAGCCCTTTAAATACACCATTTTCTTTCAAATTTCTAATTTCTGGTCCAGTGGTTCTCAATGTTAAGATATGCGAAAATCACTTGCAGGGCTTATTAAAACATAGGTTACTGGGCCCCATGCCAGAGTTTTTGATTCAGTAGGTCTGAAGTGGGGCTGAAAATTTGCGTGTTTAATAAGTTCCCAGGTAATGCTGGTGCTGCTGGGTCCAGGGACAACATTTTGAGAATGACTAGTGTAGCTCTCTGACAGTAATCCTTCCTCATATTCATGATTTTCCAGAGCTCTTCAATACCTCCCTCAAACATCACTACCCTGAACAAGTGTCTCTGACCTTCTTAATAATAACCAGGCAAAATAGCATTAGATGGAGACACCCCTTCTGAAGAGAGGATACCTATTACTGGTCGAATTTGGCTAGTCAAGGGAACCCAAAAACCTAATTTTTAGTAGTGAGTTAAAAAAAGTTTATTGGTGAATATAACGGTAATCTGTTTATACAGAGATGTTTGGGTGCTTTTTACAATTTCAGTAGTCTGGAACTTCTTTGCAGCAGTATCTTTTTATATCTGCTGATATAAAATTCACAACTCAAAAACCAACTGCATAACTCTCTCATTTAATAGAATTTATTCTGACTGACCAGTGCATCTTAAACAAAAAATACTGTGAATTTTTGGTAATGAGATAAATACAGCATTTGTCAAAGTGTGAAGGCCCTAGATACAAGATAAGATATATCCTTGGCCATGACCTGAATAGCTTTTGGTAGATGAGCAGTTTCTCTGGATTAGAGATCAAAGCCACCGCTCCTTTTTTTGCTGAATATAAACAAGTAGTACATGCTTACCATGTGCTATTTCTTATGTCAAAGAAGTCCTTCAAGGAGCCTACCATCTACACATTTTGTTCTGTGAACCTACTAAAAAAGCTCATGCCTTGACAAACCATTGAGTGATAGATTCTCTTTATTTTAAATCTTTTTTTTCAAAAGCCTAGCAAGTATCAGGTGTAGCTCCTCAAGAGTGGGTAGGGTAGGTGGAAGTAAGTGCAGGAAATGAGCTTTGTAATTTTCATTTATTAATTACAGATATATTCCCAGTTTGGGGTTTGTCAAAGTTGATTTATAAGACAGAATGTGATTTCTAGTCTCATTTTATATACAAATGTCCCAGGAGGAATGCATCAAATACGTGCCTTTCTAACGCTGTTTTAACAGACATCTAGCAGCTGTTGGACTTGTTTGATCACCCTGGGGGTCTGTGCTTTTCCAGTATGTGGATACAACCTGAGGTTGATTTAGTTATTCAGTGGAGTTCAACAGATTTCCCCAAATCTCTTTGAAGAAATGAAACGCATCATTTTCACGTATAAAGTTATTTTTTAAAGAGGAGAGAGGTATCTTATTAAGTTTATGCCTTTTTAAAAAAGAGGAAATTAACTTATAGAATGAGAATAGTATTTTACCATTACGGCTAATATCACTGTCTCCTGACATTTCTACATTTTCCCAGTGCCCTACACTTAACCTGTCCAGCTAAGTCCATACTTCTCCAACCCTCACATTGATTTAATAGGCAAGAACTGTTTCTATGACAACAGTATTAACTCAGAGCCATTGTTCCCCAGTTTATTAAATGGGGTTGCCTACCTAGAGATAGCTATAAGATGTCTATATATTTTTTGATTGCGGATATTCATCTGTAAAGTTAGCCAAAATAGCAAAGCTAAAAATTGTTCCTGTCTAATTCTAAGTCCATTTGTGTTGGCCATCTTTTAACTTTCAACTCTATTTAGCAGGTTGAGTGGAGAGGCTGGGTTTTACTTCTATTCTATGTTAGTGTTGTTTGCTTATAATTCATACTAAAGCTAGGATTTCAGCTATAGCTCTTTAACTTGAAAGATATGCAATATTTCTCATCTTCAAAGAGTGTTCTTTAGATGATACAATTCAAGATATTTAATATAATTTGATATGAAACAAATATAAAAAGTGATATACAATACCTGTATGTGAGAAATGATTGGAGAAATTTGCATATTTGTCCTAGAGAAAGTTTGAGAGACAGACCTTTCTATATACCCTTAAATGGCTACCTTATAGAAGAGGAATATAATTTGTTGTATTTGATTTAAGGTGTGTCGACATTCAAAAATTCAAGCACTAGGCCCTCAAGACACAACTCATCATCATTTTTTCTTAGAAAGTATCCACAGATACCCATAGCTCCCTTTCCTCTACCTCAATCACAGATTAGTTTCCTTTATCTGAACTCCCACGTGTATTCTATACTTACTTTTGACATTGCACTTACAAATGTGGGTGAAAAGAATCTGCATCTTTCTCTGCAGGTTAAAAAAAAATAAGCTTTGAGAGAAGGAAGAAGATAATGTATTCATGTTTTCATTCCCTCTGTCATGCAGATATTACATGTCCTAAAACTACAAAAGCTAGCTTAATAATAGATGGATGTTTCAGACACAGACTTCAGATCAAACTAATAAGAATTTCAATCTAGTGTGCATTCAGCAAACCTTAGTAACTGTCTCCTAAATATAAACGTCTATGCTAAGTGGTAGATTATACAAAAGTACAGAAAACAGACCTAGCCTCTACCCTCATGGAGCCAACAGGGTCATTTTTGGAAACAGATATTATCAGATATATAGATATAGATATACACACATTCACACACACACTTATACATGCACATGCACACACACATATATATACACACACATATACATACATACATACAAATAGATACTGATACATAAATATAATTCTAATAACCACAATAGTTTGAGAGTTGGGGTTCTACTCCATGTATATTACAACAAAAACTAAATGACTGCTTGTTGGGAAAGGTAGTGCAGAACACATTTCCATAACAGACCCAGGAGTAAAAGACCCAGGATTTGGGCTACATTTGAATTCTGAAACCAGACTACATGAGAAAATCACCTGGGAAGCTTTTACAAAGTACAGATTCCCTGGCTCCACTCAACCCTACTGAATTAATCTCCAGGGGCCAAAACCTGGGAATCTCTTTTGCTAAAATAGCACCCCAGGTTATTCTCATGTTACTGTGAAGCCGAAAAGCATTGGACTGGAGGCCCTCGAGGTCTCTTTCTATTCAGAGATTTTGTGATCCTGTGGTTTTGCGAATAAAAAGATGATCCTTTGATACACTGTGGCCTTTGAAATTTCTTTTATTTTCATATGCTGAATGTTTAAAGATACTCCGGATTTCACAGATGAGACACAATACAGTTTTACTGAGAAAGCTACTTTTAGGTTTCTGCAGAAGATTTACTGTAAAATATAATATTTGCTATTATTGTCTAACAACATAGAGTAAAATTGAATAAAATCAAGAGCTCAAGTCATTAAAGATTTGCAAGCATGAGAGCATACCATTTATATTGCCTGTGGTGGTTCAGAATAGCATGTTGCACATAGTAGATATTTAATAAATGTTTGTTACACCAAATATTGGCTAGCTTCAGATACGATATTTCAGAGTGCCCATCTTTTTGGTTGGTCTTGCCTGTTAGCTAAGTGTAGAAGATGAAAGTTATACCAAGAATAAAAACTCTTAACTTTGTAATATATCTCAGTATGATCTCTGTAGGTAATGTTCTAAGCGCTATTTATCACTGTCAGAGCCAGATACCTGCCTGTCAGAGAAACATGTATTTACTGTTTTGCAATAACTTTTAAATCCTTACCGGGAAACAGAAAGCAAGAAGACTAAAGTTCTAAGAAATAGGATATGATATCAAAACAACCAGTTGATCCTGGGAAAAAGAAAATTCATTAAGTGGTTGATTTAATGGAAATAAGTTGACCATTTTATATTTCATCTACACATACCTAGTGTTGTACAAGCTACTAGGATTAGGGAATTAATGAAAAACCCCCATATATAACCATTTACTGTTAGTAAATACATATTTGGTTTGGTGAATAAATGTTATTGCTGAAACAGCAAACTCTGGGTAAAGATATATACTGAAATCGGCATTTAGCTATTGCTTGTTAAGCAAACGAATGAACAGATAGATAAATATATAAAATATGGTTGTCAAACCTTAACACACATGGATTTTTCAGTCAGACTGAACTAAAAATGCAATTCAAATTATCTTATAAATGTACTTTAAAATATCTCCCATGGCTTTTCATTTCACTGCTTCAACACTCAACGTATCTTCATGGCATCCAAGACCCTGTATAATTCACCCTTTGCGAGTCTTTCCTGTTATTTAGTATCCCTCTCCTCCCTTTTAAAAAAATATATTTCTGTCACACCAGTGGACTTTCAGTTCTTTGGTGCATGCAGCTATCTCCTTATTCAAGGATTTCACATACCCTGCTTTTCCTGGGACTGGGTCCTTGTCATTCCGGTCTTCCACTTAATAGCTATGTACTTTTGTCACTTCTTGGGTTTGAATCTTGATCCCACCGTTTCCCAGTTCTGTGACCTGGCATAAGTTATTCAATCTCACTGAACTTCATGGTTTTCTTTTTAAATATATAAAAGCTACCAATCATATCTACCTCACAAGGTTGCTATGAGGAATGTGTACACAATTTATGGAAAATGCTTAGAACAGTGTGTGACAGCACATGGTACATGTTGCTTATTATTCTCATACTTTATAATTACTATATTTATTATTTATTATTTATTTTTCTGAGATGGATTTTCACTCTGTCACCCAGGCTGCAGTGCAGTGGGGCAATCTCTGCTCACTGCAACCTCTGCCTCCCGAGTTTAAGCGATTCTCCTTCCTCAGCCTTCAGAGCAGCTGGGACTACAGGTGTGTGCAATCATGCCCAGCTAATTTTTCTATTTTTAGTAGAGATGGGGTTTCACCATATTGGCCAGGATGGTCTAAAACTCCTGACCTCGTGATCCACCCACCTGATCTCAAAGTGCCTGGATTTTAGGCGTAAGTAACAGTGCCTGGCCTATTTTATTTTTATTCTGTTTCTCTGATTAGAGTATCTCTACAAGGAGAGAAGAGGAACACCATGCCACCCAGCTTTAGTACAAAGAGCACCAGACCCAGAGTAATGGCGCCTAGGTTTGTCAGCTCAGGCATTGATTCTTATTTGACCTTGAACAAGCAGCATCATTTTTTACTGAAATTCTATTTTCTCATCTGCAAAAAAATAATAAAACAAAACAAAACAAAAAAAAAACAAAAGACTAAGTCTTCCGTTTCTTCTCTGGCTTTTAAATAAGGATGAGTCTAATTTGCAAACCATTAAGTACCATTTCAAAGGTAATATGATTATTTCAACTTTGTAAAAGATTCTTGAAAATGCATTTTGATTTACCTGGTAAATAATAAAATTATTTGAGAACGATGAGAGGAAAATGATAAGACATTTGAGAAAATGTATGGGCTTAGTGGATACCTAATACATGCATATACACTAACCAGTTTAAAGGATACTTGGAGGATGAATTTATGGTGTAATAAGATAAAGCCCTTCTAAAAAGAAATAAAGAATTTGATTATCACTCTGGATTTTGGTCTCTTGTTCCATTTTTATTACTCCAATGTAAATCTGAATAAAAACTTTTAATACAAAATTGAATTTTTATCTGGATTTGATTGAGTGTATGTGACTGTATACAATCAATTTATTTTTGTAGTTTTCTCTTATTTACCTTAGCATGACAAATGGTTGAAATAATTGGAGAATAACAATAAACGACTTACTAAATATTTCCAGGAAGTTCGGATTTTCATTACATTGAAAATTTATCTTCTGGGGAAGAGAATATTGGAAGGTGAAAAATTATGTTGAATGGCAGCAAGTTGTCCTAGAATATTTTTATATTGCAATTGGGATCTTTGATATGGGGCTTTCTTCCTATTTCATCAGCCATTGGACATAATATTTTATTAAAGAAAACTATCTCAAGATGAGAGAAAACATTCTCATTTTTATCAGGCATTATCCTGAGTTATAATTACCAGTCTCCTTAATTAAATGGATAGATTTTTATCAAGCCAATAAAAATTATTCATTACAATCACTTACCACAAACTGAAAGTACTATATTATCTATTTGCAAATTTAATGGGGTATAATCAATTTTTATTAATTCCATATGTAAAAATTGTTTAATATTACTCAGAGAAAACCTGAATTTAACATTATTGTTTTTAATTCTTAATTATACAGAGATCTTATTAATGGAGATTGAAGAATTTAGTGTTAATTTCAATCTGTGAGCTAAGAACACTATAAAAGTTTTGTACATGTATAACTATTTCTCTGTTGTTGACAAAGTACGTATAATATACCAGATAATTTTGGATCCTCTAGAAACCTATTGTAGTAAACAGGGTATTATTTATCACATCTTATTAAGAAATCTGGAACTTGGAGAAAACTTTTATGGGTGGCCTTTCTAAAAGTTATTTGAATTGAGATAAAGGCACAGATATATAGAATAAGTTCAGCGTTTTTTTCTAGCACGTCACAGAACACAAAAAAACACCGGCACTGTAAGGATTGTAGTTCTCAAATATGAGCCTTAGGCAAGTTACTATCTCTCTAATTGTCAGATGTTTTATTTTGGGTTTTTTGGTATGCAAATGTGGGTGGTAGCATTGTAGTGAGGACAGTGAATGATTATGTTACACTCGTGTATGTATGTATGTACATAAATATATTCATGTAAGTTTGTATGTTCCAAAGGACACATAATTATTGATATTTATCACAATATCATCTCAAAATTTTAGATTTGAGAGGATTTAATGATTCAAATTGTTCTTTGTTTTATCCTGATTTTTGAATATTCTTCAGACAAGTAGCCAATCAGACTTTTTGGATTTAACTGAAAACAGATGTGTTTTGAGAACTTGCCTTGTCAATGGAACTGAAGAGCTATCATGTATTAAACAGTCATTGAACACTTATTATATGCTAAGTACGACAACAGACATACCATTAATGCTATAATTTTGCGTGTTGCCTGCACTTTTCCCTGAAAAAGTGTTTATATAAAATACATTAAAATTCATGTAGATATTAAATTTAAAACTAGGTATGTGCATGGGAAATGTGTGTGCATATAAAGGACAATGACCAGATCTGTTAGTGATTACTTTGAAAGATACCTATGATAAGAACTTTTCTGAGGCAGGGAGAATGATGACCATTTTAATTTATATCCGTATTTGGTAAAATGTTGAGTGGTGAAACAAGGACTAGGATTTACATTATAGTAGCTTTGGAAAGGCAAAAAGAACAGGAACCAGAGAGAGAGAGAGAGAGAGAGGGAGACAGAGAAAGAGAGAGAGAGACATCTATTAGGTGGGTGTAAAAGTAATTGCAGTTTTTGTTTACAAATATACAAAAATATATTTATACAGAGATATATAGATGTATATACATATGTACATATACATTTCATAAACATTTGTATATATAAACATATATTTTATATATAATTTCATATATACATATGTAGTACACATACATATGTATACACATAATGTATTTACTTAATTCATAATATATCTATTTTGGTCTTAAAACAATTGTAAAACCCTTTGAGACATTAGTATCTTCATTTAATTTTCAAATATTTAAAGAAATTTGAGGCTCAGAGACAATAATTCCTAACTATTGCAATTTAAGCTTACGATCTTTTTTGAGCAAAAATATGGCTGAGATTTGAGCCTATGTAGAATTTAAAATCCACGTATTTTTTTTACTATGCCATACTGTTTCCAGTGTGTAGCCTAGATGTTATGAAAGAAGCTTCTGGTATTAAAAAAATAGAAGAAAATTGAATATAGGAAACCCTGAGAAGATAAAAAGATTACAGCAGAATGATATTTTCCTGGGACCTCGTAACTGTTCAAAATGGTCAGAAATTGGAATTTTTAATTTATAGAAATGAAAGATAATTTATACGTAGTTTTGTGCTATTTTATTTTATGGTACATAGTCCTGACATGAGATTTGATGTGGCAATATGCTTTGCTCAGTGCATTTCATGTACCCTGGTTGGATTCTCGTGGTTTTTAGCCTTTCCTTGCTTGTAGCTACTGTGTTTTTTTATGTATACTCACACAGAGTATACTAAAGTCTGAGCAAAACACTGCTGAAGAACTTATGCACTGTTAGCAGAAGTGTGTTCTCTAACTGGGGAACCGTTTCACTCATCTGAAAGAAAATTAACCATCTCACAGAGTGCAGCCAGCGCTCATTCTGAAGTTTGAAGTGTGACTCCATGCGGAACCAAGGTTGCAGGAAGTCGTCTATTCTTGCCTGGATTTTGATCTTTCTCGCTTCTGAATTTGTAAACAAAATCTTCTCTCTAGGCTTGAAAATTCTTGCAGTGAATCTCTGGCCAAAAGAAAATGATTCTTCCAAAATGTGGAGAAAAATTGGCCAGATTTGAGAGTGTTTTGGATTGAAAGTGGCAACTGTGTGCCAAAATCACAAAGAACATACACACTGTCTCTGCTTACACTCATTTGTGCATAAATTACAGATAATGTGGCTACAATGAATGTTGTACAGAAAAAGTAATGCACAGTCTTTGGCACTTTGTGTAAGAGACTAGTTGCTCACTTGATGGTGGCTGAATTTTATACATAAGAATTTCCCTTCACGTTTTGCAGTTTATCTGCAATATTTTTCATGTCAAAACATACCATTATCTTGAAGCCATTCCATAGCATCACTAATAATAATTCTTTGTTTCTTACAACAGAAGTTCAAGACCCTATTTAATAAGATTTCATGAACTGGTTGATTCTATATCAAGGTTTAAAGACAGAATGGTTTCACTTTTGACACTGAATCTTTTACTAATAAGAAAAATAACAAATAACAGTCTTTGGTAAAACACTATAAAGACATCTGAAAACAAATTTTATAAAACAAAGTGATGCTGTAATACGTTTGTGTTATATTTGTATAGATTTCTTTAATTTATAAAATCCATTTATATTTATTAGCTCTTGTTTAATAATTTGAATTAATTAAAAACTTTTGAATATTTACTTTTTAGTAACTACTGAGCTAGACTTATGTAATCTTCAATATAATTGTGTGAGGCAGGCTGTATTATTTTTGGTTCTGGGAAGAGGCAAATAAGACATACAGAAATTAAATTACATGACCAAGGTTATACACAGCTAATATTGTTAGAAACATTGCTCAAAGATCTTTTATTTCCAAATCTAGTATCTCTTTTGTGACATTTTGCCTCTATTATGCAATGAGAGATAATTCCCTTAGGAATTAATGTCAGTTTTACCTGCACTCAAATTATTTAATAACTCTGCAGAAAACAGTCGTCCATCCAGTGCAGATCTAAGAATTTCCCAAAATGAACTTTTTGAAAAATTTCCAAATTATTCCTAACTGCTATATATTCTGCAATAAAAGAAATTGCTTTCTTGTATATTTCCCCTTTGTGTTTGTGTACCTGCTTACAAAAATAATCTCATACATAATACAAGGTAATAAACTACAGCTTGTAATGGCTACAAAGCCTTGCCCATGTGGAAATAGAACTGGAAATCCATTACTAGTGATGCACCTTTCAAATGCAATTCAAGTTTGACAAGCATTAATCACTTTGGGCAGGCACTTGCAACCAATGTTTCCTCTGAGTGCTTTTTAGGTGTCTCATCATCATATTATTATTCTAAAATGCGAGAAAGAAGTAATAATTTCCTTCAGGTAAATCACTATGGGTTGAAATGCCACACAGGAGTAACCATTGCCCATTTTCTTGTGGGAAAGATAATATGAGCTCCCTATTCACAAGCTGTTTTCTTTTAAAACGATAGTTCACTTGAAATTTCATTTGCTCTGTGGTTTCTAAAATATGTTGCCATTTGCTCGTAATCTCAAATAAAATTGGTGTTTTCTAAACAGAATAATCATTCTCATTCACTTATGCAAAAGAGAATATAATTGATTAGTGGCTCTGTTTCCTTTTGTATATGAAACAACTTCTAGTTGTCAATAGATTAAAATAAATTTCCTTTACTAAAAAAAGCATTTCACCCAGCTAAATAAATAATCCTGCTTACATAGACTGGTTTTATTCTAAAGAAGCATTTATTAGAAGTGTCTAAATATATCTGTTTTTGAGGTATTTTTTTGCTTTTTTTTTTTTTTTTTTTAAGAAAGGAAGAGGTTCTGTGACTCTCTTATTTCTTAGATAAAAAACTTTATAATTTACAATGTTTTTGTCTTTGAAATGCACACTGAATAACAATAGTTTTTGGCACTGCATTCTTATCCCATTGAGCTGAAACAGTTTTGATCTTTGTACAGAACATAAGTAGGGAGAGTCAAGCAAAGAATTTAAGCACTATAAACTATGATCTCAGAAACATCCCCTTCTTATCCACTTTACTTCTGTTTGGCGAAAAGAAGTTTTCTTTCTCTCTTTCAGCCTTTTTTGTTGCTGTTGTTGTGGAAAAATTAAAATAATTCCAAGAGTAAAGAGAATAGGGTAATTCACTAAGTGCTCATCACTCACAAAACTTGTCTATACTACTCCCTATTCCTGACCATCCTCAGAATATTGTGAAGCACATCTCTTTTCATTCTTAAATATTTCAGTATATATTTATATAATATAGTAATTGTATTTGGAAACCATAACCATAATACCATTAACCTAGAAATTAGTACATCCTAACATTTCAGAAAAGCAATTCAAGTCTCCCTGATAGCTCCTAAACTGTCATTTTCCATTTGATTTGCTCAATTTATGATCCAGTCAATGTCTACATATTACAATTCTTTGAGATTTCTGCAAATATCTTTCAATCTGTATGTTACCCCTTCATCTTTTGTTTTAATTTTTAAATTCTTTTTTCTTACAATTTGTAGAGGAAAACAATTTATTGCTCTGTGGTATTCTTCACCTTCTAGATTTTGCCAATTCCTTCCTTGTAATGTTTCTTGATATCTTCCTCTACTTCTTTTATTTTTTATAGATTAATAGTTTGATAAAAAAAAAAAAAGTTTAGAATACTTCGTTGGCTTGCACACTTCTTACCTGATCACATCATGGGTACATCATGATCGGTTATGTCTCTTTTTTTACATGATGTCATAGATCATATTATTGTTTAACAAAGACTCTTTTTCTCTGTTGAATGCTTCCCTTTCTCCAGACTGCATGAGAGAAGTATACCTCCCTGCTACATGGGTACTGAACTTACCCATTTGGCTTGCTGTGGCTTACAGAATATGAATGTATACGACATAGGTTACATCTGTGCCAAGACTACAAATGTATTTGCGCTGTCTGGCTTAGCTTCTAGAATTCTTGCCTTCTGCCATGAGAATCATACGTTTCAAATAGTAACTGCTTCTTTTATCTGGGTTACAGATTGTGAAGATAGAAGAAGTCGACCTGAAACCAAACCACAGTTTGAAACCAAGCCCAGCTTAGCATCAGTTGACTCACAGATCCAATTTTTTCATATTCAAGAAATAAATGTGGGGTGGGTGCGGTGGTTAATGCCTGTAATCCCAGCACTTTGGGAGGCCAAGGTGGGCAGACATGGAGGTCAGGAGATCAAGACCATGCTGACCAACATGATGAAACCCCGTCTCCACAAAAAATACAAAAAATTAGCCAGGCATGATGGCACATGCCTGTAGTCCCAGCTACTCAGAAGGCTGAGGCAGGGGAATTGCTTGAACCCAGGAGGTGGAAGTTGCAGCGGGTCAAGATCGTGCCACTGCACTCCAGCCTGGCAACAGAGTAAGATTCTGTTACAAAAAAGAAAGAAAGAAAAATAGAAATGTGTGTGTTTACATGCTACTGAGTTTTGAAATTACTTTTTGAGCAACATTATTGCAGTAAAAGTTAAGTGATATAAATATTAATATTGATCAGTGGATTGAGGTGTTATCAGAATGCTCTGTCCTATTTTAACTTAATGGTTTTGGCAACCATTGATGATGACTGCCTGCATCCTTTACCTCATTATGGGTTGCAATGTGGTGATAGTCTATCATTCCTCACTAATATATTAATCCCAGAAGAGTACCTGAGAAGGAAACTTGGGTATGGTTTTGTAAAACAAAAATAAAATTCTGAGATCCCCCAGCCATCTGAGTTGACTTCCTTCTCAGCCAAGGCTCTTTTAAAATTTAACCCAATAGACTGTTGAGAAGCGAGAGTAGACCATGTCTCACTACACCTCTCCAGCATCAACATTAACACAGACATTAAGTCTGATAAGAAACATTTTACAACCTATTCTCTCTAAAGCCTAGTACCTAAAGGCTTCCTGTACAAATAAGAACTTGAGTCTTCATGATGCTTTATCTTAACCCAGGCATTCCTTTGTATAGATCCCAAGTCTTTAGATAAACTCAAACACTTGTCAACTAGAAAAATTTTAAATCTACCTATAAGCTAGAAACCCACCACACCCCCACTTCAAGTTGTCCTGCCATTCTGGGCTGAACCAATGTGTTTCTTATATGTGTTTGATTGAAGTCTCATGTCTCACTAAAATGTATAAAATCAAGATGCACCTGGACCACCTCGGGCACTTGTTCTCAGGACATCCTGAGGACTGTGTCATGGGCCACGGTCATTCATATTTGGCTCAGAAATAATCTCTTTAATTATTTTACAGAGTTTGATGCTTTTCAACAACAGTTTGTAAAGTCAGATAATTTAAAAAATATATTCTTTCACTTTATTTGCTAGTTTTAAGAATAATGATCTGATTCGATAGCATCCTCCAAAGATGACCAATGTGATTTAGTTTGAATCTTTATGTACATATGGATTTTCATGAGTACATAATAATTAGTATAAAAATGTCAAACACTGTCTTATGTCTATCCACCAATTTCTGATATTAATCTTTTCATGCTCACATTGTCTACTCTTATTATTTCTAGTTAAAAATATTAATAAGTTTCTTAAACATTAGAGTTGGAAACCTTTTAAACCATTTTCCTAGTGGAGCTGCTTTTTCTTTCTCTAAAACCTGGAAATCATTCCTAAGGGTAGTAAGACAGAAAAACTGCTGACAGTTAAATACCTTGATGGACTGAGTTAAAGGGGCAGTGAATGCTGACTGTTAGAAAATCCTAAGTGGAATTCAGTGTATTGGCAAATGGCTCAAAGATCTACCATCTAACATTAAGGGTCCTTGCAACTATTGGTAGGGGATTCCTGACATAAAGATGGCATCCCAGTTAAGTCATCTTCAGAACGTGACAAATAAAGGATTAACTGCCAGGAGCATTAGCCCCACTAATTCAGTATTTATAGCCATTCAAGTTATTAGCGTTTTAATTAACACAGAAAGATCGGAAAGTACCTAATCGTATTCCATTCTAATTATATTAACAGATTACACGCATGAAAATTAAAATTTTGTTTTTCTAATATTCTCTTTCGGAATGTGCAAATAGAGTTGATGTTTTCTTAATAAATGTCTCTCAACTGTTATTATGTTTGTAAACAGAATAGAAAAAATACAAGTTAATGGTATTCATTTAAGTATGTTGCATCCAGTTGGGATTATAGAATTCAAACAGGCTTTACACAAGGGTATTAGAGATATACCACATCCATTTATTTAATTCTCTGTAATAATAATCTGCTCATTGAATTATTTAACACATCTTTTTATAAAGGGCTTTGTGCATGCATTAGGATTTGAATATGAGCAGATTCAATTGTTACATTTATTTCCTTTAAGACAAAAACAGCTGAAAGAACTATTTCAGAGTCTATAAAATAGAAGTTAAACAAAGGGAAGCAAATACAAATTTGAGGAAAGAGTAACAATCTACTTCTGATTCCCTGATTGCTTACTTGGGCTCGACTTTAATGATATTGGCTCAGAAACTTTACTGAGTAAGGCTTCTAATCCTGAGATCTTTGTTCTTTTATTAAAACATCAAGCCAAATTCTTGTTTTAAAGTCTTTTTTTTTTAACTTTATGTTAAGCCCTAAGGATACATGCTGTCTGTGCTTGTAATGTAATCTAAAAATAATCTTTGATATAATGATCCAAATATTGGATCAACTCCAAGGTATAAGAAGTGGGGGCAGCTGTCTGTGTCAGAATAGTTTGTTGACCCAGGAGGATTTGGTCTGACACTTGTCTATTCTAAAGAGGTGATAGAAAGATATATAAAGTTTTAATGAGGTTTTCCTGCTATATCCAGACCTTAAAACATTTATTGCCCTTTGTCTCTACCTGAGCTCTGATATTCTTTATAAAGGAAAGTGGTAGTCACATACTAGAAAAAAATAGAATTTATGTTTAAAATTCAGAACCTTTGTTCTAATGAAAGACAAACAACTTCAGAGAAATCACTGTTGAGGTGGCAATCCTAACCCTCTCTTCAACTCTCTCTACCGTTTATAAACTGAGATGCAGAAAATGAGATCCAGGCAGACCACTTAAATCCTATACAGCCCTTAAAGAGGGCCCTATACCTCCCTTTCCGCATCCCAGTTGGATATATGAGATAGTATTAGTTTTAACGGTTTAAATTTTCCATTCCTACATTAAAAAAAAAAAACTCTCCAAAAGTTCCAGAATCACAACCTTTCTTGTTACTTTTCATGATTTTATACATTGACTGGGTTCATCTGAGGGGTTTTTATGTTACACCTGATTTTGTGATGTGGACTGAAGCTTCAGTTATCTGGGGGTTCAACGTGGCTGAAATGTCAAACTTGGGTCATTCCCATGACTAGTGCACTGATGAAGAGCCAGAAGACTGGGCTCAGTGAGGATAGGACACTGGGATGGCTACTTGGTCTTCCTCCTCCCTCTTGCTCTCTGTGTAGTCTCAGGGCTTCTTCCTCTGCATGTTTGCTTCTGCAGGGGCTTCCAAGAGGGCAGAATGGAAGTTTGCGTTTCTGTTTAAGGCTTATACCCAAAGCTGGCACAATGACATTTTGGCTACATTGTAGGCACAGATTCAGCATTGATGGAAACTCTATAAAAGCATGAATGTGATGCACTGGGATCATCTTTGAAGAGTATCCACCAGAGAATAGAAATCTTCTTTCAGTTTGTGAATCTGAGAATAGAGAATGCCTTGTATATGTTTTCCTGGCTGCCCTTGATGGTTGCAGTCCTCATACTGTTTCCAGCAACCCACACCCTGAGAATGTATAGTCCAGTTTCATGGGTTTACTCTGCAGATGAGCCTGACAGGACAGTTTGAGCTTGGCTTCAAAGAGGTTTAGTGAACCAAGAGAGGCTTGCAGTCTTGGTGAAGAGATGATGGATGCTGCTCCTAATAAAGATGTATACACAAAAATTCCTTGTGCCTTTGTGAGAATCTCATAGATTATAAGGGCGTATGAAAAACTATGTGTTCCATCTCTCTAGAAGCAGATTCACTCATCACAGGTGTTGAGATCCTGATATTCTATAACTTGATCTATAAGATTCATTACAGTTTCTAGGTAATATATATTTTTTCCATTTCAGCATACTTAGTTAAGACTATTTTCTATTAAACCTCATTATTCAATCAACTAATATTTTTTGGTAACTTACTATATAGTAGGACCTATTTTAGGAGACCCAGTAGTAGAAGCAGTTTGCTAAATCTCTGCTTTCCTGGAGCTTTGTAGTTATATAAGAGAGGAGACAGACAATACGAAACTTAGAATACGTCATATGACACCTGATATTAAAAAAAACAACCTAAAAACAGTTCTAGTGTATGTGTGCTGGAGAGTGGAGGTGGAGCAACAGAGCATGCCTTACTGAGACAGAGACAATATGAAATTAAATACCTTCAAATTTAACAAAGAGCATTCCAAGTAGAGGGAATAACAAATGCAAAGACCTGAAGGTGAAAGCGTATCTGGCTTGTTTGTGGAATTAAAAGGATTGTAAGAAAGCCCTCAAAGCCAGACCAGGGTGAGCAAGTAGGAGAAAAATAAAAGACAATAAGTCAGAAGATGTAAAGAAGAGCATAGTCAGAGGTTAAAAACTGTGGTAACCATTTCCAATTCTGCAAGAGAATTATGCCATATAAAAATTATTTGAGTACCTGTTTATTATTGATATGTAACAGTTGTATATAGGGTACATGTGACTTTTCATACATGTACCCAATGTGTAATGACTAAATCAAGGTAATTGGGATAGCTAAAACATAATACATGGATCCATTCTTTGTGTTGGGAATATTCCAGTTTTTCTCTTTTCTAGATATTTTAAAATATACAACTTATTATTAATTAGTCTCTTTACTGTATTATTGAATAACAGAATATATCCCTTCTATTGAACTCTGTTTTGTACCCATTAACCAATTTCTCTTTATTCCTCCCTCTTTCCAGGCTCTGGTAACCACCACTGGACTCTCTACCACCATGAGATCAACATTTTTAGCTCCCACATATGAATTAGAACATATGATATTCATCTTTCTGTGCCTGCCTTATTTCACTTAACATAATGACCAATCCAAATAGCAGGATTTTATTCTTTTTTACGAAGTTCACAGAAGTATTCACAAAACTCATGGAAACATTCACTTACATTTGCTGGTTTACTATTAAGAATACAGCACTGCCATGTGTGTACCTATGCAACAATCTTGCATGTTCTTCACATGTAGCCCAAAACCTAAAAT